>NW_022985802.1:0-21541 GCF_902459465.1 Asterias rubens
TACAGGGACTATTACTACCAGCATGTAGTATGGGTAGACACCAACCAGGTTGCTGTAGTGTGGTTAAACCGGCCACAGAATATCTCCATTCTAACACTATGCCAGGTCAAGACGGGAGAATGTACTATCAAGCATGACTTAAGGACTCCGGATGGATGGGTTGTAGATGTGAGTAATGGCTTTCAAGAATCCTCCTTACCATAGGTAGTGAAAGGGCTCTCTCATTTAGCTAACCCATGGAAGGAAAAACTAAGACAGATATTGGTTTTGAACATTGCTCCCAGTGCATTGGCCAATGCAATGGCCGGTGTTTTGCGCTTAATAATTTTGATCAAAAGAGTTATTTTCATGTTTGCCTTTATAAGAACGCTGAATTTTTTTTTGTAGATTGAGGACAAAAACTTCTTTCAAATAAACCTTTTTTGAAAATGCATTAAGTTTGTTTGTTTTTGGATTTCCGATCCTATACTTCGTATGTTTTCTTGTGGCAACTTTGATTGATCGTAACAGTTATTTTTGATTACTGTTAACTAATGTTTCTTTGTTAGATCATTTAAAACTTCTTGTAACTGCTTAATAGTGATTGCTATATTACTATAATGAATGTTGTGTTGGTTCTGAACAGCGAGGGCCACCAATCTTTTCCAAGGGATCATCAGAGCTTGACTATGTGAGGATTCTACCACAAAGAGAGGGTTCGTCTGGTGACTACCTGCATTTAGCTTTAGTATCAACCAATGTAAGTTCATGCTTTTACATCTTCGCATTATCTTTACCTATCCCTTACAAAAAACAATAAAGGAATCAAAGAAGTGGTGACAAATCTGTAAGAATCCGATTTAAATTCGAAAGATTAGACTTTTTTGTAAGGGATCTTAGACGTTCGATGAAAAGAGATTATTGTGTCTGAGTAACTGACTTGAATTGGGTGAAAAAAGTCTAAGCATTGACTTCCTCAAAAGAAATTGACCATGATATGGTGACCTGTGAAATCTTTGTCAGTTTGGTTAATAACTTCTCACTGTATTTTTGTGAAATGTTTGCCATATCTAAGAGATGTGATGAACGGGGAAGATGTTACTGGGCAGAAACACTTTCAAGTATAAAAACCTGTCGAGTGATTTCACATCTTCTTCCTAATCCTGTGGTAGTCTGCCTTCAAAGTTATTAAAAAAGTTTCTTGATTTCTTTTGTTGATTTCCCAGGAAGCACCAGGACAAGTGACCTTCTTAACCCGAGGTCGTTGGGAGGTCACAGAGATAGTCGCGTATGATAAGTCCGAGAAGTTAGTGTACTTCTTGAGCACAGAGCGATCCATACGAGGCAGACATCTTTATAGGTAACTATGTATTCCTTCACAATTCTCTAGCTTACTCATCAAATGGTGGAATTGGCCACTATTAATTAAGCCACAATTTTACATTTGAAAACAGTTCTACTATGGTGTGTTTCACTCCTTTTTGTCTCTGTGGACTCAGGTTTAAAGTCCTATCTATAAATGGGTTTTGTTTCATCACAGTATTCCTTTATCAAATGCAATTCGTAAGTCACATTTAAGCAAATTGATGATGAAGTAAGTTTGTTCTTGATTGTTTAAATTTTATTTATAGTGTGAGTACGGAAGAGCCGAACAAACGTACCTGCTTATCATGTGACGGTCAGGCCAACTGCACCTACTACAGTGCAGCCTTCAGCCCAGATGGATCCTGGTTCAAACTCAACTGTCTAGGCTTTGCTGTCCCTCACACTATCATGAAAAAGACTGGTACTGACCGCTCCGTCGTTGTAGAGACCAATGAAGTCCTTGCTAAGGCCCTGAAAGAGAAGTCCTTTCCAAACAAGACGTTCATGGAGCTTGAAGTTGGAGACTACACTATTCCGATCCAGCTATGGGAGCCGAGAGTGAAGGATGATAAACGGAAACATCCCATACTGGTTAACGTCTACGGGGGACCAGGCTCTCAGATGGTCAATGATAAATTTGAGTTGGGATGGAATGCCTACCTGTCCAGTAAATACTACGTGATTATCGTAAACATCGACGGACGAGGTTCAGGATTTCAAGGACAGAAGCACCTGTATAAGATTTTTAAACGGCTTGGGACATTGGAAGTGGAGGACCAACTTATTGCAGTCAGGTAAGACGCACATTGTTTTCATTAGAAGAGAGGGGGAGACACTCGCTTTATAATGTCTGAAGAAATAGTAGAAGAAACTCTGCTTTTTATTCATTGTGCTTTCCAAACTTTCTTATGTCTATTCTATTTGGAACCACGTTTTTTGTGTTGAAGATGTCAAGAATTGAGAACTGTCTTGGGAATGTACTAGATGGACTTTGTATCTAAAACACACATCAAAACATTTTCAACTTGACAATTTGTTTGAATCCCATCCAAGCTGTATACCTGGGGTCCATTTCACAAAGAGTATGGTAGATCTTAAACTCTTCCTAACTCTAGATAAGACCAGTCTTAACACTTTGTGAAATCCACACCTGGAGTCTTTACAGACTTTGGACAGGGGAGGGTGGGCCCAAGCTTTGAGTATGTAGTGGGGAGGGTGGGCCCAAGCTTTGAGTATGTAGTGGGGAGGGTGGGCCCAAGCTTTGAGTATGTAGTGGGGAGGGTGGGCCCAAGCTTTGAGTATGTAGTGGGGAGGGTGGGCCCAAGCTTTGAGTATGTAGTGGGGAGGGTGGGCCCAAGCTTTGAGTATGTAGTGGGGAGGGTGGGCCCAAGCTTTGAGTATGTAGTGGGGAGGGTGGGCCCAAGCTTTGAGTATGTAGTGGGGAGGGTGGGCCCAAGCTTTGAGTATGTAGTGGCGAGGGTGGGCCCAAGCTTTGAGTATGTAGTGGGGAGGGTGGGCCCAAGCTTTGAGTATGTAGTGGGGAGGGTGGGCCCAAGCTTTGAGTATGTAGTGGGGAGGGTGGGCCCAAGCTTTGAGTATGTAGTGGGGAGGGTGGGCCCAAGCTTTGAGTATGTAGTGGCGAGGGTGGGCCCAAGCTTTGAGTATGTAGTGGGGAGGGTGGGCCCAAGCTTTGAGTATGTAGTGCTTATCACACCTCGGTGGAGAGTAGAGTAGATGGGATCCTGTCAAGTTTTTGCTCTTATCTTTTAAGATTGTTGCTGAACGTTGTTTCTTTTTTCCCCATTTATTTTGCAGACACATCCTTAAGAATATTGATTACGTAAATACCACCAAAGTAGGCATATGGGGATGGGTAAGTAACAATTTCAAACTTATTGGGCTTAATATCATCTTGGTCATTATCATTAAAGAACACATAGTTGCTTAGCACACAGAAATAGTCCTTAGCAAAATTTGTTACCAGCCACAAATGCAATGTTTATTTCACCCCTCATTACTTTTGACCAGTAAGAATGTGCTTAATTTTTGTTTGCTTTGAAAAAATAAATGTGTAAGTAAGACTTAATGCAAACTTTATAAGCTGTTACTTAGCCTTGGATTAATTGCAACTAAACTCGCATCAGCCCTCTCTTTTGAATTTTCTGGGAGTAGTTTCTATTGCAGTGTTTTCCCTGCCATTAAACTCTGATGGTTTGTTTTTGTTAATAGTCCTACGGAGGTTTTGTGGCATCTATGGCACTCAGTTCTGATGAAAGAATCTTCAAGTATGGAATAGCAGTTGCACCGGTTACAGACTTCAGATATTACGGTGAGTAGATAAGAACATTGTGCGCCTGATTTCAAAGTATTTGCTAAGCTGGATACCACTTGCAAAAATGTCTGTTTCTGCTTAGCAGATTGATGTAGCTTGGTTAATGAATTTGTTTTGCTTGTTACAGATTCTACTTATACTGAGCGTTATATGGGTTTTGGGGCTTGGCATACCTATTTCTGCTTAGCAGATTGATGTAACTTGGTTAATGAATTTGTTTTGCTTGTTACAGATTCTTTTTATACAGAGCTTTATATGGGTTTTGGGGCTTGGTATACCTATTTCTGCTTAGCAGATTGATGTAACTTGGTTAATGAATTGGTTTTGCTTGTTTACAGACTCTATTTGTACTGAGCGTTATATGGGTTTTGGGGCTTGGCATACCTATTTCTGCTTAGCAGATTGATGTAACTTGGTTAATGAATTTGTTTTGCTTGATTACAGACTCTATTTATACTGAGCGTTATATGGGTTTTGGGGCTTGGCATACCTATTGCTGCTTAGCAGATTGATGTAACTTGGTTAATGAATTGGTTTTGCTTGATTACAGACTCTATTTATACTGAGCGTTATATGGGTCTACCTGCGGCAGTGGATAACTTGCAGGGTTATAAGGTAATTTGTATCACTATTCTCTAACCACCAGTTCAGTTGATTCACTCAATCGTGTCAATTGTTCTAACATAACTATGAAAGTTTTAACTAAGTAAGTACTAATGTAGCTATTGTCTGATGTGATGCATTTTCTATTATATATCCTACTCGTATTCTGTGGCTTGTTCATTTACAAACAGTTTGCTTTTATTTTCTTTGGTTGTGTACGTAATATTATTCCATAGTTTAATATTTATAATTGCTTATGTGTTAGTTATTTTAAATAAATGTTTACTACAGAATTTAATTCCTTGTTAAGCACTTTGGGGTTCATGTTTTGGATGTAAGGCACTTTATAAGTTCTACTTATTATTACAACAATTTGATAATTTTAAGGGCAGGGTGTTTACTGAGTGTGATTTAAAAAACTTTGTAATTTCCTTAAAACAGGTTGCAAGATTCCATCGTCTGTAACTTTGTGTTTCTCTGTGGTTTATGTTTCAGCTTACCAATGTATCATCGAGAGCCAAAGCTTTCAAGGGTCTAAATTATTTCCTAATCCATGGCACAGCCGACGGTGAGTTAGAATTTGATGTTATTTTCTTATTTTTTTGCCACAGTTGTTTTGAAATCTTTCTCCTCCTTTCAAGCAATTATCAAACTGTCAAACTTACCCTTGTGATAATTGTTCACAGCTTAAGAAAATAGAATTAGCTGTTGCACACTGCTAACCAACCAATGGACCAATAGTATAAATACAAACAAAATAGTTGATGGTCTGAACTTTGGACCCAAGCTGCGTCTTTCTTTCTCCGTTTCATTCTTTGTAATACTTGGTGGAGGTTTGGGTGTGGTCACGTCAAACCAGTAGATCAACAAGTTGACATTTGGTCAAGTAGTAGCAGTATGACCCTAAGAAAACAGAACCAAAATAATCCCCCTTAACAGTGTCAGTCTTTGTTATACTGAGTTACATTCTACAGTGTCACTAAATTTGTTCAAGTCATTTCATGGCTAAAACCAATTCACTTCATCAACAAATCTGTGAATCTACCTGTCGGAAGAAACATTTCACAATTGATTTATAACCAACTGTTTTTGCTTTGTAGACAATGTCCACTTCCAGAACTCGGCTGACTTGGTGAGATCTTTGGTGCAAGAGGAAGTTATGCTCAGAACACAGGTAAATCTCTCCATTCAAATTCAAGGACCCAATTTCATGGAGCTGCTTAAGCAGAAAACATTGCTTAACAATTATCTGCTTAACAAAAATGACCATGGATACTGTTCTGGTAACCTAATTCTGGTAAGCAAAATGTGTTTATGCTGAGCTACTTGTTGTACTTCCTTAAGCAGCTTTATTAAATTTGGCCCAGGCTACCCATGAGTAGACAAATCCAGTTTAAGTATTTTTTTTTATGTTTGATTGCAGACAACTTCATGAGAAGGATTTTTGGTGTTCTTGTGGGGGGGGGGGGGGGGGGGGTTAACTGGCCGCATAAAATAGTTGTTGAGGTTTGTCTGTTTGAGTACATTGGACTGTTTATAGTGGTTCCTTAATTGACATCTTACATCTTGTAGGGTTTGTCTGTTTGAGTACATTGGACTGTTTATAGTGGTTCCTTAATTGACATCTTATATCTTGTAGGGTTTGTCTTTTTGAGTACATTGGACTGTTTATAGTGGTTCCTTAATTGACATCTTACATCTTGTAGGGTTTGTCTGTTTGAGTACATTGGACTGTTTATAGTGGTCCCTAATTGACATCTTACATCTTGTAGAGTGTCATGGTTGAGTGATTACGAACATCAAATTAAAGTTCTGGTGGTTAAGTAATCAGAGTGTAGGTTTGAATCCTGGTCATGACACTTGGGACTGTCTTTGAGCAAGATGCTTTACTATAATTGCTTCTCTTCAACCAGGGGTATAAATGGGTACCTGCGAGGGTAGAGGTTGACAATGTGTCTAAAACAGCCACTGCAGCTCAGGGCTGTATACTCCCCACGGAGCTGGGAAAGATTAAAGGAATGTTATTGGCTAAATGAGCAAGGCACTATGGTAAAGTGCACAGTGACGTTCAAACTAGTTATTATTATTAATTCTTAACCATGCTTTGTTGTATGTCTAGTTATTATTATTTCTTCTTAACCATGCTTTGTTGTATGTCTTGTTTTGCAGTACTACCCTGACCAGAAACATGATTTGGACGACCCCCATGTTGAGAGACATCTTTACGATGCTATGTCAGAATTTGTGCATGAAAGTATCCAAAAGAAATATCAAAACACGGAACTATAGTGATATACTGAATTGAACTTATGATGAAGTTTTTTAAGGTTATTGCATCTGAAATCAAGATTTACTCTGCCACCTGAACAGCATGGATTGACTGGACTTAGAATTGTTTTAGAGTTCCTCTTGGTATATAGCCATTAGAACAATGGGTGCAAAGGAAGACAGGATGGACTTAATTTGAGGTCGAACCTAAAACACCAGGATTACAACACCAGTGTTCAAGCATCCTGCTTGCTGTTAGGTTGTAACTGTTTTTAGAATCACAACTGGGTCTACAAAGACTTTGAACCTGAAACCTGTTTTTACAGTACCGGTGGCTCTACCAGTAATTACGTCAAGCTCGGAACTGCACTCTATCTAGTTCACTACAAAGTGTTTTTTTAAATCACAATTGGGTCTACAAAGACTGATGAAATGAAAGGGGATTTGAACCTGAAACCTGTTGTTTATACTACCAGCAATAACATCAAGCCATGAACTTCACTCTGAATCTTCACAAAGAAGGATCTACTCTAAGTTGAACCAACAACCTTCAAGACACTTACCTGTTGTAATTTCCCTTGATTGCCATACCAATCTCTGCAGTATTGGACTGATAGATGTTCTCTGTGATGTCAGGGTGTGACAGGTTTTGTTCAGCAGTGGCTATGCAAAGATACATGGAATGGTCTATAACCCTAGCCAGACATAGCCAATTGTTTAAAGAGAACCAATGAAGCTGTCAATGAGCGAGATACAACCTACAGGTGGGATGGGAACCCAGAACCACCAAGGTGAAAGCTCAACTCCTCTTCAGACATCTTCAACTTTGTATCCAGACTATTTCAAACTATAAACCTGAATATTAGTCATATGGTCTTGTATTCGGAACATTCCTCAAGTCCGATTGTAAAAAGTGTAAATGATCTTTGTATTATATAAATATTATATATATGTACGTGTATATTGGCTTTTCATCATGTGTAACAAACTGAATTTTTTTATGTAAAAAAGGTGAAAATGTGGATTTTAGTTTATGTTGGATGGGGAGTTTGGAAAGTTTGTATTAACTAATAATGCTTACTAATTATTCAGATATATACCACTGCATTGATATTTTATGAAATAAAAATAACAATAAGGTTTTATAGTGGCACTTATTCAGATGTTTTATATGTTGCTGTTTGCTTTGATCAGCAACGTTTGTTTATTACAATCTAGCACTAGAAAATCCTTCATACTTAAAACGCTTAAGGTCATTTTATAAAGAGTGAGATTATGGTCATACAGTTCATTTTTAAAAGAGCTTGTGGTTTTTCACCCTTGTTTTCTGATTTTCCCTAGGAACTTGCCAGACTTTTGCTACTAAACTATTAAATAAGTTCAAAAGAATTACTAGAGAAGAATTAGAGCTCAAAAACTAGGTTTTACATGAACCAAAGTAAGAGTGAAAGAGGAATTAGTCTGGCGCCGTTTTGGCTGCATGGTAAACAGTATTCAATATTGTTATGTCCAGAGGGAACCTGACTTCAACAATGGTGGCATCATAAGATCTATACATGTGCTCCAACCTCTTGGATTTGTTTAATGACATATAAAAACAGACCCCCCCAACAAAAAAGGGGTTTTGTGAAAACCTTTTTAAATATGTAAATAACTTTTATAAATGCTATCCATTCTTGTCAATTTGTTGTCTTGAACTCTTCAAATTTGGGTGTATGAAGTAAAAAGTATGGAACTTAAAATGTAAAATTTACCTTTTCGTTCTTGCAAAGTAAGGCAGGAAGTGAGAAGAGTAGACTGGTGCTGATAGGTATTGAGAAACAGTGTTCTTAGAGACAATGACTACTGGGAACTAGTCTGTGTTACCAGACTGACTGAATCACTAGTTAGGGGACTGAGGCTGTATTTGATCTGGCAGCTACACTAACGGCTATGGCTGTTGCTAAGGGTGTTGCTAAGTGCATCCTATACTTCAAGGCAGGGTGGTGTAAGCCATAGCCGCCAATTCTGAAATGGCTTATTCTCTTATTGGTGAGGGACCAGTCTGTATTTATCCTTAGTTTGATTTCAACACGACTTTTGAGGGAACAATTAGAATAACACTTTTAATCAATCTGATGTGCACTGACTCGCTCGTTCATAAATGCAAAATATCTTAACCGTTTAATAGATATTAAATTTGCATCAGCGATAAAGAATATTCATTTTGGGTTTACCCTTTAATCATGGAGGTAGAAACACCACCAATGTGTGTTATCACTGTATACTCAGTAATTTACCAAGTTCTGCAAATCACATGAAATATTACTTAGTTGGGATTCCAACCCACAACCTTTGCAATTCTGGAGCAGTTGCTTAACTGTTTATAGTAAAACCTGTTCTATTACATAAGCAGTGGATGTTACACCATGGGTATGCAGTGAATTGGGCTGTTTCTTCAACTTGTACAGGATTGTATTGTTTGAATACATTGCACTTAAAGCATCACAGGCTTCTTGTACACAGCACCAATATATACCCCATTGTTAATGCTCAGTGAGAGTTATGTATTCTAGTAAATACAGGAACAAAATTAAAAGGTTATTGTACTTGGAGAAGTCTGTGAGTGTAATTATTTGTGAGCTTTATGGCAAATTCCTGCTTTCCCATTGAGGTTATCTTTTTTAAGCAGAAAAACACAGCTTTAAAAGTTGACAACAATTTGATGAACCATGCTGGAGTTACCCCTTATGGTTTGTTTTCAATGTTTTGCCTACTTTTCAAATGCCACTATTTAATTCCCAATTAAATAGTAATAATTTCTTATTTGTGTATTTGGTTAAGTTATATAAAAAGGCATAAGAAGAGCATACTTCATTATTTTAGAGCATAAAAACACAACTTGAAAATTGACAAAAAGTTGATGATGCTGGATTTATGATGGTTTGATCATGTTTGTCATTTTTCAAATACGAATATTTCCCAAAATATAGCTCACATATCAGTTGCGTCTAGGCCTACTGTATCATTTTACAGCATAAAAACACAACTTGGAAGCTAAACTGACCGGGATCGGTTCAGTGTCCCTTACTAGTCGCCAGTTTTGTTGATAGGTGTTGGAATCTATTTTAAGAAACACCTCTTAAATGTTTTAATCAACTGTTGTGATCCTTATTGTGTGTTTGCTCCAAACACGAAACACTTATTCTGTCATCTGAGCTGTTCAGTCAACATCATGAATAAAGGAGACCCATTGCAGTGTAATGAGATCGATCCTGGCAAAACGCTGTTCTAAATCCGGAAGGGCATGCATTGTCTCGGTTAACTATGCCCATGGGGTAGTAACCAGTGAGGGAAGAACCGCCCCTCAGAACCACCCCCACCAATATTGCCCCTAAAAATAAGGTCAGAAATGCACAAATGATAGGTTTGATAGATTAACACAAATCCCACACAAATGATATCTGTATCTATACCATAAAACTGAATTTGAATGCCTTCTACTTTTGTAGTTCTTGTAAAGAACATCATGAAAGTTAAAGTTTTATTTGTCTTGATGTGTTTTGAAGGGATATACGGCTTTTGACTCGTTCGGATTGAGAACACCAAAACAGAACTGCAAAAATTAAGCTTCAGAGAATACCCTCTGTGAATGTTGACATAACCCTTACTGAGTAAACCGGTGTTTATATAATTAGCATCAACACTTCATCACCATGGCGACGGAGTGTAATTAGCCCTCTTCGTCAAGGACATGGCCGAGTGAATCCAACGAGGTCTTATGAATGTATAAACCACGGTACGACTGGCCTTTTTTTACAGCTTAATTATTTGTTATATACAGGAGTTTGGTCTATCAGGACATTTCATTGGTAATGCGATTGTGTTTAATCCAGTGAACACAAAACCCTCCCTCAGCCGTAACCCTTAATCCGTTTAACTACAAGAGAAAAATCTAGTGGACTATTTCTTCAATTTGTTTTCAACATGACTCCGCAAAGCTGAAGTTACATAAAGGATGTTGTGTACGAGACGGGCATGGTACTGGACCTGTGTTAGGGACAACGTTTGGCCATGCCAAAACTTAGGGCAAGGACTTTGGATTTATGCTACGATACGCAGAAAGTGAAGTATTACTTAAATGTAAAAACATTCTCTTGTGACATTTCTACTTGTTATTTGAGTGAAGCATGTGAGGGAGCCAGCGTGCTACATTGAACATTCAAATAAGTGAACACACACAGTATTCATCAAATGCTGAACGGATACCCGGAGTTAATGGGAAAGTGACAATGGATTTCATTCCTCTATGGTCTGGAAAAGAAAATCAACTCCCAAAACCACTTTGGATTGGAGTAAAAGTCTTCAACTCTCAAAACCACTTTGGATTGGAGTTAACGTCTTCATTCTTGTGGTTGTTTGACACTTCAGAGACAACATGCATTGTCTGACTTGAACTGTAGACCGATTGTGACTTCTGCGAGCTTTGGACGGCGACTGATCAGCATGAAAACTTTTTCAGACACCCCATGGACACTCCAAGACCCCAAAACCGAGAACTCATTTTGGGATTGAAGTCTCATTAATGTTGAATATTCTTCACGTCATGGAATAAAGGGATCAAATACATCAGAGCTGTAAATAAGCATTTTGAACACTAGTCATTCATCGTGATGTTGTCAAACCTGCGTGTCTGAAGTGGTTGCACGAGCCGTGTCAGAGAGCTCTCCTTTCACGAGCCCCCATCAATGATTCCCCATCAACCAAAGTATCCAAGGGGTACCTGAGAGCATCTAGGGCCCCGCAGCAATAATCACCCGAGGCCGGGTCTACTTCGGACTCAAAGGTGACGAGTTTGAGTCAGTACTTCATGGGAACCCATGGTTACGCTACTTCAGGGAAAGAATCTCAATGTAATGAATATAGGCCCCTACCTGAAACTGAAGTATAATGCGTTTGAAGTGCGCTATTATTAGTAGACGCAACATTGGAATGGATAGCCAATAAATGTTACCCTATCGGCAATGTAATACCATAATAACGGCTATATGGTAGGATACCAATGTTTGCGTGAGATTCACTTTGTGTGTTTAATGCAGAGACACACACTACGGCCATTATAGACTGTATACATTACGGATAAGTGACAGACAACTACTGGCTGCAAGTTGTGTTTCAAAACAAACACGTGAAATGTGTTTAAGCTGCGACGGCAGCCCTGAACACTAATAGCTACTAATGATAATGAGCGTTGGTCAAACAAGTTCTACTCGGCAAACACAAGGACTTCAAGTTTCACCTCTCGTCGATCGATGCATCACATCAGTACCCTGGCAGCAACCTCAATCGAGGCTGCGTTCCGCTTTGACAACATGCGAGCAACTTTCCCTCCCCTGTCTGCTGCCTCCTCGGCCGCTACCCGGACCATGGCACCCCGCAACTCCGGGTCTCACGGCATCAATCGAACCCTCGGAACATCGAGAATGAACGGCACCTGGGGTGAGCAAAATACCCGGGGATCAAAACGCCGGGGTTCGTTATCAAGCGACCCCGGTAGCAACTCAAGTGGACACCCCCAAAGACAGACGCTGAAACTTGCCGACATAACTCATTTCGATCTTATGAGACCGTCAACATTTGAGAAACTCACCGGTTTGTACAGAGACAGGTCTGCTCTTGACGGGCCTGGGGCTCATACCATCCTCGGGACGGGTGACCAGGAAAACGAGTCAACAGGGAAATGTATCAAACCCAAATCAAAATCTGGACATCAAGTTCACCTTCCTATGATATCTATGGATTCCTCTCCACCGCTTGTCTCTTTTCGGCAATCCCGGATTAAACCATCAACTCTGACGGAGGCCGAGACGGGTGTACCGGGCATTACTTCCCGTGCTGCGGCTCGGCAGTCCGCTGATGTCATCGGTGTTAAACTCAGTCACCACACTCGTAGGAGTGAACACTCAGGAGACATGGAACGAAACTCAAAGGGCTCGTCATCAGGGAAGCGAAGACAATCCCAAAAGGACCGTTTAAATGACACACAATCCTCCAGACAAACTACACTACAGACCCCTCCTAGTGCTACGACTCCACAACACGAAACCACTGGACTATCCAACCTAAACAAACCAGAAAACACTGCTCTACAAAACACCACAGGACAAACTACCAAAAACATTACTTTTGAACCAACTCCTCAAAGGACTACAAAGGTCAGTGAAAAAGAGAGCGTTTCCTTTTCGCCGGATGAAGTCGAGAAACGTACTGAACTGCCAAAGAAAAGCTTGAACGATGTTCACCCGAAAACTCCCGGTGGTGCTACAACTTCAACTCCTCATACAATCGTAGAAAACCATGAACCTTCTGACAGTACTATAAATAGCTTCAGTTTAAGTGTAAGTTGCTACCCAAAAGATGGCGTCGACTCAAAAGATTTGACATTGAGCGAGTACACTTCAATTTTTATTAATAATAACGGATTCGAAGGGGAAACATTGAGCATAGTTAAAAATGACACATTTCTCGGTGAGAAGCGATCGGTTCGATTTAGTGTCAGTAATGAGATTATTGAATACGAACCTGGTATGTCATTGTCAGACGATAAACAGTCTAAATTTGAGAAAGCTACAAACTATGAAATTATTGACGAGTGACTTAAAACATGGAGCTCATAAATTATCTGGGATTGCTGTATACGTTTTGGAAATTTTAACTCATTGTTTGTTTCATTCACTATAGGTGTAGACCATTAAACTAACCCGTGACGTTTCATTTGAAAAAGGCGTTTTTGAGATGTTGGCGAAAAAAACTGGAGCGCTTTGTCCACGCAAACAAGAATAATCTGCAATTTGAATACATAATCTGAGAAGCGTTACAGCTGTAACGCTTCTCAGATTCAAACTTGTTTTGATAACAAGTGATATCTTTTTCCATAACCGTTGTACTTCAAAATGAAAAGTTTCTCAAATGCGTTTTGCTATCCAAATCTGATTTGCTTCTTACAAAGTAAGTTTTGAATGCCATTAATTTTCAGAGTCGTTACCAAACAGGGTCACCCGTGGTCCAGTGGTAAGACTGCAGGACTTGCAATCACAAGGTTGTGGATTCGAATCCTATCAAACCGCTGATTTCACAATGACTAGAATAAGTATTACCGTCTAGTTTGCAAATTTCATTTTCTTAAAATGTGCAATGCATATAATAAATCCTAGAAGTTTAAAGCAATGTTTGTATGGCTGTTGCCAGCTTGGCGTTTATCCCCTTGTGGGAGTTTGCTGAGTTCCCTTGATCTAAAACAGACCCTTTAGCACAAAACCTTCTCATTCGGTTTCTTAATCTTTGACAAAAGGTGAAAGCTCTTTCGATTTTAGTTCAGCAGTTCTCATCAGTGTACCTTTTATAATGGTTGTCGAAGCTGCAAGAGAAAAATAAGAGGTGTTCCTGGCTGTTGGCCCGAACACCTAAAAAACACCCTTGCTGCACAAATTTGTGTACTTTCAGATGCCTAAACATAATATCAAAAGACTTCAGACCTGAAGCGTCTAATTTCAACTCAGTAATTGAATAAAGCATGTTTTGTGTTCTCTGTCATTTGAAATCTTTGATTTTCTGAATTAAACTCAATAAAATGTTACGTTTAGAAGTTTTAATATGATGATTTCGATGTTTTTTAAATTGAATTTTCCATTTTCACGCAGAGTAATGTGTTGGTTTTTACACTATGGCCAAAAAAATAACAAATACCAGTTGATCGCCCCCTGCCTCATCCTTTTTTGAGGCCGCATCTTTTTTAAAATTACTTTTTAGTTTACTTTTTATTTCAAAAAAGACAAGTTGTCTGTGTATTTCTCATTCAACCTCCTAATCTTTTAAGAACTTGTAACTGCACAAAGTAAGTGGTTACTTTAAGCTGAACAATTTGGGACTGTTTAAATAAAAAATACTTGGCGGCCACCTTTGAAAAAAAATTAAAAGGCCATCATCTTCCTCTTTTTCAAAAAAACTCGGACGAACAACTGGTGTTTTTTTTTATTTGGGCTAAGATTTTCTTATAAAGTAATTATAATGGCATATAAAACAAGAGTGCCGAAAATGAGTGGGGCTTGTTTTTAAGAGAAAAGCCAACGGAAACAACAATTATCTGCAGGGAAACCACGTTTATGACCTAAAAGACAACAACTGCGGGCTCGTGGCTTATAACACACTAAAATATATATTTTAAAGACAAGTTGTCAATATCGTTCGTGTGATTTGTTTTGTGACATCAAACTTTGTTTTACACTTATTAAGAAATCAATCTTGCCACAAAAGCCGGAATCAGAGTATTAACTTGAACCATGACTCTTAATAGGTGATATATTTCCATGAATTTGAAATATTTGGGACAATAATAGCTCAATGTTTGTCCAGATTGTGACAATTCAATACCTACTTCCGGAAACGTGGCTATTTCTGAGCTCTTTTGTAAAGTGCAAAAACGCGTCTTGCAAATATGTTTTACTAAAAGGTGTGCATAATATACAAACATAACACCTCGGTGTATGCTTGGTTCAAAGAGCTATTTTATAAAGTGCTATGAATAGTTTATTGACAGAGCTTCAAGCAAAAGAATAGCTAGGGCTAGAAGACAGTTTTCGCACCTTTTGTTTGGGTCTTCATAGTGGCGAATACAAAGTGCAATTTAGTGCAGAGTACAGTTGCATGGTTACTATCTGAAGACAAGATATAATTGTCATAAAAACAATGTTATTTGACAACGACCTTCAAAATTGTTGGCAGGGCCTTCATTATTGTTTGAGTCAGATCGGTTTATTGCTCCATGGTCAGATCATGCTTGGTTCGAGCTCTGTGTGCTCTTTTCTACGCATAAGAAAATTAATTTGTTTACGCAGTAGGCCCAGGGAAGGGCTCCGGACTCTGGTCCGAAAAGGGGCTGAAATCGAATCCCGCTAACGGAAAAATCGGAGGCGTTCAATATAAACAAAAAATCAAATAAAAGAAGTGCTTAGGTTCGTTTTAAGTTTTAAGTTTCTTTGCTAAGCACGTATATGTGCGGTGAGTATGCGCGGCGAGTCGAGACTTCGCGTCCGGCCACTCACCGTGCTGTCACCACCTTGAATCGAGCCGGGGACCTCTGGCTTCTAGCCCCCCCCCCCAACACACACCCCAAGGTTAGGATACGTTGTTGGATCTACACAATAATATATTAACTGAATGACCCTCTAAACGTTATTATTCAAAATATTTTTAAAAGCCTGCAAAATGATGATAATCAGCTTTGCGCATTACTTTTGGTCTATTTAGTGTGTGTGTTCTTTTAAAGTGGGGTGGGTGGTTTTTAACTGTGGGTTGAGTTTCAAGGAAGATTCTTTGTACAGGACGGCTTTGTAGAAGTGCTGGTCATCTGTTCCTCCTCGCCACTCACTGGCTTGGTATTTTTAGCTATTATTTTTGCTTCTTTGTTTCTTTCAATGTATCGATTTGTATATTATTTTGTATTTTTATGCCAGTGTAAAATCTATTAAAACTTAAAACTAACACGTTCAGCTACTTCAGGACCCAGCTTCAGTTTGGACTAATTTTGTTTACAACATAAGTTCAGCACAATTCAATTTTTGCCGAGAAAAAACGTTAATCGGGGGCGACCTTGTCATTCATGGTTCTCTTGTGTCCATTTCTTCCATTATTCTTGCTTTGTTTTCTTTGCTAATGAATGTGCTTTAAACTGTTAACATTGTGTCAGAACAATTATTTTGTTAGAGAAACAACCAATAATAATGTGAAAAGAACATGTTCCATTATTAATTATTTTTTACGCATCAAAATTTAAATCCGATTTTGCTTTTTATGGAGTGCGCCCTCTGTAGTTCATTTGTAGGTAACTATGATGTAATGCGTCGTGCTCATGGAGGGAATGTTTACATCCGACGAGTTTGACAGATAAGTAATTCAACAAAATGTCTGTTTTGAGGATGATCGAAGGATTCTTATTAAATGTGGATGTTCATCAAATCTTGAGTATTACTGCAAGCTGAGAAACATGCATATATTCCGTGGTGACTTGTGTGGTAGGTAGTAAAAACTGAAAGACAAGACATTCTGTTTTCCTTCGTCGTGCAAACACTGACTGTACTGTACTGCATGCTGTGACTCCATCCATGCTGTGATTTAGAATGCTGTTAACAGGACGTGTTCATCGTGATCATGTCCTCATTTTTGATGTCTTTGGATGATCTTCTTCCACGATACAACCAATGGTAACCATGTTAACTTTATCTATCACTTATTTAACTCAAGGAGTTCTCACTGTAAAATATAAATCAGGTTTTGTTTGTGCACATCCACATGATTGATTGGGTTTTTATATATATAAATACTCGTAGTCGTACTCCACGACTAATTAATGTCAGGCCGTGCAATGCAATGCTGCATTGAGGTGAACAGACCCCTCTTGCATTTGACACCATCTTTGATACCAAACAATGCATGAACGGCAACATTAACATGCTGCGAATGACTCTCAATTTGTCAATGTGTAGCTGTTCGTTTAGTAGCCGTTCATTTATGTAGGCCCTATAGCACTCTTTTACTTCAGGCCCTTTAATTTCTGGAGGCCCCTGTATTTCTACTGCTTGAACAACAAACAATTACCTTTAATGTTATGTCTAAAGTTATGGATCCTGCTGAGTCAACCAATGTAAATCACATGTAAACGTAGCTCAGCAGTGAGAGATGGGCTTTTGACTTATTATGGGCCGGGCTATGCAATATGTTCTATATGGATTGGTGTATGAATTCAGAGTTCCATTTCAATTAGTTGCGATACAGTAACCCTCTCCGACTTCACCATCGGGAGGAGGGTTACATTATCAAACTACAGTTCAATGAGGAGTTTTTAGTTGAATCTTTGACTTTGACTTGAGTTGTATTGTAAAGTAAAAGTTCTCTGAATAACTTTTCACATTCAAATCAGCACCACCAGTGTTGTCTGAAGTAATGCTAAAAAAAAAACTTGTATCTGTGATTTTACTTAAATTCACTCTATTACTACCTGTGTTGCAGATCAAACTATCCTCACCTTACCTCAAATGGACTTGCGAGGGCGCTCCAGCTTATGTATGCTGTCAACTTTGTATGCTGTCAACTTTGTGTGCTTAGTGCCTCATCTAAGATGGAATGACACTAGGAAAACTGCCTACCAGTCAACCAGCACCTCTCCAACCTGGATGCTTAGTTTCAACTCTGAGTTGACATATAAAGGTATTTTGAGAAACATTTCTATTTTTAAGGTGCTTTAAAAAAAAAATTACAGGTATTATGAAAAACATAGATATTTATTGTTGTTGTCTGGGTAAAAGTTTTTTGAGGAGAAATTTTTTTTTTCAGTAAAGTGTAATAGGTTTGTTTTCTTATTTTTTTTCCTTCTCAAATTACAGAAATTATTTTGAAAGGAAGAAAACATTTCCTATTGTAAAAGAAGTACTTTGTTCAGTTTTAGTAACAATTATTTAAAGGTGTTTTTAGGAACATTGTTTGTTGTAAAGATATTTAGAGAAACATACGTAGTTTTTAATGTGTTTTGAGAAACTTGTAAAGTAGTTTTGAGCAACATTTTGTTTCCCAGTGAAATGCAATAGAATTATTTTTAACCAATGGATGTTTTTTTTTTTAATTATCCCAAATTACAGAAATTATTGTGAAATTAAGAAAAACATTTCCTGTTTTACCAGTCCTTTTTTTTGTAGTTGAAGTACTTTGGTCAATTTTGGTAAAAATTGTAAAGGTGCATAAAAAAGAAATTAAAGGTGTTTTGAGAAAAAATATTTGTTTAAAGGTGTTTTGGGAAACTTCATTACTTTAAGGTGTTTTAATAAACTAATATTAAGGTGTTTTTAGAAACATAACATCTTATAATTCTTTTTTGATAAACATAATTTTTTTCAGTGAAGTTTATTATTATAACTTTTTTTAAACCAAAATGTTGTTAACCTTTTTTGTTGGTTAAACTCAGAGTTTTTTCCCAAAACCATCTTTAAAATCAAACTTAACTAAAAAAAAAATGTTTGATGTCTTTCACTTGATTACTGTCGATTACCTTTTTTGAGTACACTGTGTTTTATTTTCACAGTGTGCTGTTGTTCCTGGCCAAGGTCAATCAAAGGTCATGCTACAGAGGGAACATCTTCATTACATCTTAAACATGGTAAGTAAACATGATATGCCAGTACACTAAACCTGATCATCAACGCTTGACTGTGAGTTTGTGGAAGACAGTCTTCCTTTAGTCACTTGACCCTGTATTAAGACAGCTGTATCTTTACTTGAGGCAGACGTCTTTACAGCTGCAACCAATCACCAAGATTTAACTTTTCCCAATATTTATCTAGGATCATTGTACATAAATTTGACCAGGGGTATACTTTTTCCCTGGTAGGTCATCAAATCATTTTTTTCAGTGGATAAAAATGTTTTGTAGTGATCATTTTAAAATTCCAATTCCTGCACTTAACCTGATTTCCAAATCTAATCGAAACACCATGATCAACCCTAACCCTAACCCTAAGAGATTATTGTGAAGTTTAAAACAAATTTCTTCGCATAATTTTATGTACAGTGATTGCATCTGAAAAAAAATTCCCTGTTTGTTCAAACTGAACAATTACTCTTGGAGAAACAATTTTTTCTCTCTTTTGATTTTGCCAGTGTCAGATGCAATTGTGTGCTATGCAATACTGTCTGCTTCGGACACTTTTGCATATGCAATCGTGTCCGGGGCTATGCAAAACCCGTCCAGTGGACATGTACATGACTGTACATGTATGTGCGCGCGTAAGCGAGCGTGCATGCACTGAACCTATGTATATGCAGCATGAATATTCACGTACTTAATGATTGCAGCGAATACCCAACCGCTGAAAATTTCCCATGTCATTCATGACATGCACTAGGCTTGTTAAAAAATGGCGAACTAGTTCCGTCGACCAAGGGCGTTTAATTTAACTGCAAGGATGGTTTTGCACGGGGGTGGACACAACGGCATATGCAAATGTGTCCGGGCTGACACAATTGCATTTTGCAGCAGTGTCTGTGTGGACACGATTGCATATGCAAAACCGTCCGCGGACATTATTGCATATGCAATCCTGTCCTCTGGATAGTTTTGCATAGAGAACATAATTGCATGTGACACCGGTTTTAGCAGTTTATGAGTATGACAAACAATTTTTTTTTTCAAACGCAACTCAAATATTTATGGAAAACAAATTTCTGGTCAATATTGTCAAATTCGTTTGCTTTAGTTTAAACTGTAAAAGATTTATTATTGAGAAATGTAGTGTTTTATGTGGTGTATCATTTGATTAACTTTTTCACTCTTTGCTTATGAAGAACTTGTCATCGATTTTTTAGAAACCCTTTGTTTTCTTCTCCTGATGTCAAGTTTATTGGGACACTAGCTTAGCAGTTTTTGATGGCGAATATATTAAACAAAATATGTTTCACTCAAAACAGGGCCCAATTTCATGGCTCTGCTTAATACCATAAGCAACGAACTAGGACAAGGGAATTTTGGCTTTTAAAAGCGATTGTGTACTCCACTTTGCTAGGCATTATTTTCACTTACACAGCAAGCACAGAAATTGGGGGCTTGCCCTGCGAGTGGAGAATGGTGAAGCACAGAACTCGGCAGAAGGCAATGCCATGAAATTGGGCCCAGGAAAGTTTATTGAGGGTTAACTACATACTGCTCATTCTATATGTCATTCATGATATATTATTGAAATTATTTTTGTGGTTTTCTTGTTCATGTGCAGTTCTGACATCTTACTCTCAACTGAGCTGTGATGATTGATTTCAACATTTACATCTGCTTGTGATTCCTACATGGACAGCAATGTTTGGATTCCTTCATGGACAGCGACGTTTTGATTCCTACATGGACAGCAACATGAGGATTTCTTACATGAACAGCAACATTTGATTCAGACATTGACAATGTTTAAAGACAATGGACACTATTGGTAATTGTCAAAGACTAGCCTTCACAGTTGGTGTATCTCAACATATGCATAAAATAACAAACCTGTGAAAATTTGAGCTCAATCGATCATTGAAGTTGAAAAACACCCTTGTCACATGAAGTTGTGTGCGATTAGATGGTTGATTTCGAGACCTCAAGTTCTAAATCTGAGGTCTCGAAATCAAATTCGTGGAAAATTACTTCTTTCTCAAAAACTATGGCTCTTCAGAGGGAGCCGTTTCTCACTATATTTTATACCATCAACCTCTCCCAATTACTCTTCACCAAGAAAGGTTTTATGCTAATAATACTTTTGAGTAATTACCAATAGTGTCCACTGCCTTTAACCATAGAGGAAGGACAGAGACACATCTGACTTGTGCAAACTGTGTAGTAAAGAGAATTTAAGTACAAAAAAAACACAATTTGAGACAATTAATTTTGGTTCCCATACACCTGTGTTTTTTATCACTGTATACTCAGTACTTTCCTAAGTCCTGTGAAGAATTATCACAGGCATATTGCTCGGGTGGGATTTGAACCCACAAAACCAAAATTGATATTCTTTATCCCTGATGCAAATTTAACACCTATTTAATTTGAGACTAATATGGTTCAACTAAAGGCACCGTACACAATTGTCAATAACCAGTATTCACACTTGGTGTATCGCAACATACATGTTTGCAGGACAAATGTAAATATCAAATCTGTAAAAAAGAATTTACTCAATATTGGTCATGAATCAAAGTTGCAAAAGAAAATGATAGAAAACAAACCTTGTTGCATGCACTAAGTATGTGTGCTTTCAGTTGCATAATAAAACGCTTCAGGACTCAGGTTGAAGACAACTTTTATTTCATCATGTTTTTAAACAGTAACAAATCAAATGTATCCATATCAAACTTTTTGTAGGACTTTGAAATGGTCACCCTACCAATTAACATTTTCAGTAACTGTGTACTTATTCATGATATTATTATTGTGCAAAGCCT
>NW_022985803.1:0-21034 GCF_902459465.1 Asterias rubens
CTACTGTCCTCTTCAAGTTTTCCGTAATACTGATTCATAAATACCTCAGACAGTTTCGCTATTCCTATTGGTGGAGAGCGCGTCACGTGGGAATGTATAAACCTTTATTTGTTTATGACCAGTACAAATGTTGAAACATGGGGGTGACACGTGAGCTTGCACCTGTTCTTATAAGACAGTTTCTTCATTCCTATTGGTCGAGAGCAACGGCTGAAACAGTTGTGCCACATCACGCGATACGTGCGACGCGCACAGCATTCCATTATAAGGAGTTGTTTACCCGAGGGCGGCGGAGGGCCTTACCATTTCAGAGCTGGAGGAGTGTTGTGTTGAAAGAAATCATTGAACAATTATAATGTTTGCATTTATTTTACTTTTTGACAAAAAGTGTTGATTTTTTTTGACCGAAAAGGTATTTGTGAAAGGAAATCAAAGTGTGCTGAATCGGTTTTCAACTAGTGGTTTAAACCTGATAACATGCCCCCTTTGATCGAGCTTGTCGATTGCGAAATCCGTGTATACACATACATGTAAATCCTATTTAAACTTACCAATGATTATTAATCATCATAACAACAATTGCTAATCATGACCATTATTTTTGGTGCTACGAACATGCATGTGGTGCAATACTCAACTAGAAATTAACACTGACGAAAGAAGACGAAACTAGACGAAAGAAACCAATCCAAACATATTATAGTGGCCTCTCATCATATCAAAGGTTGCTACATCTTTTGCGTTTTCGTGTATGCAATATTAGTCAATGGATATGTATTGCACAAAATGGGTTTTCCCCCACGCTAAATATAGATGACCCGGGGTCACCGCATAGCGCATTATAGACTGCGCATTGATGAGAATCCCCGTATGTTGGATCCATGGAGCCTTTAAAGGGGCTGTGTCGTCTGCGGGTCACAGCGAGTGTGTGGCGAGACATCCAGTTAAATTCATACGCCCGCGATAATTTTGACGGCTCCCTTTAAAGACGCGCACAGCATTCCCTTATAAGGAGTTGTTTAGCCGAGGGCGACGGAGGGCCTTACCATTTCAGAGCTGGAGGGGCGTTGTGTTGAAAGAAATCATTGAACAATTGTAATGTTTGCATTTATTTTACTTGTTGACCAAAAGTGTTGAGTTTTTTGGAACGAAAAGGTATTTGTGAAAGGAAATCAAAGTGTGCTGATTCGGTTTTCAACTAGTGGTTTAAACATGCCGAGGCCTGGTTCTTTACAATATTTACCTCGACTTCTTCTCGATAAAATTATTAAGAACCAGGCCTCGTTGGGATTAAACCACTAGTTGAAAACCTCTTCACCACACATTGATTCCCTTATTAAACCTTGATGTGACAGGCTTGACCCGCTTGCCTTTATACAGCATGGGGAGCAATAATGCCTTTGATAACAAACTACAGTCCTTCCTGTTACTATGAAAAACAGAGAGGGAAAAAGGGGAAGAAACAAAAAACCTGATACAAAACTGACGCAGTTTGCAGGATAAACAGCAACACAGTCTATTTTGGACAGCTTCAGAAGTAGTAGACAGCTTCATTGTTGTTTCATCAAACCACACTCGTTCGAATAATTCTGTACTGCAAAATGTTGACACGCGATACCCTTGGCCAAAGTATTTACCCAGTTTGCTTTGTGTTTGTATTATCGCTGAATATTCATGACGTATCGATGTGATATCCCTGGCCAATGGAGAATTGCATTGATGCACCAACTTGCAAGTTTCTTAATGATTACTGAATATTCATGACGTATGATTTCCCTTGCCAATGACGTTTAGCAATAGTGTTCCCACTACTTTGCTCTAACTCTCTTTCTTTAATAATCGATGAATATTCATTGCATTTCGACGTTATGCTTTCGCAGGCCAATGAAATACTGCCACTACTGTATTATGGTATTATGTTAGGCCTCTCTATTGGACACAAGCCGTGCCTATTGCTTTTGCCTGCGATGTAGATACCAACTACATTTGCAGCTGCGTCACAACATAATCAAAGCTACACTCACCGTGCTTCGTAAAAGCGGAGGAAAATTTACGAAATTTGACTGGTTTTGAAACAAACATTCTTTAACGTTGCTGTTGTCAGTCAAACTTCGCTCAAGCACTTTGAGCATAAGAATTTCAAATTCATTTTGACGAGTAGAACGCTTGACGTTTTGCTTACATAAAACCAAAACACTTCGTGGATGCAATCACTAATCGACTGGTTGACTACACAACTGCAAATTGTCAATGGTTTCTGTACTGAACTTCAACAAGTTTATCTTCATAAACTAATTCACCATGAAAGGAGTGTTTGTAGTTATCTTCTTAATAACATTTTATGTACGAGGTTGTCTTTCTGGATGTAATGACCGAAAACTGATCGCACTGGTGGCATTACTCAGTTGACCAGGGGCCAATTTCACTAACGTCTATGTTTGCGATCATCGCTAACACAATATTGCGATGAGATCGCAAACCTCAAATCCATCGCAATTGCGATGTCGCTAATTCTGCGTTTCACTAAAGTCATCGCAATTGCGATGACGTTAAAAGGGAAATAAAGTTTTTGTACGAGGCTAATAGTAGTGACCTTTGACATCCCGCAACAAAATCGTCGGTCGTCGCTCGAAATGAAATGGCATTGTGCAGTTTATATGTAAGTCGTTGTCATGTTGGTGCCTACGAACTATTGTGGACGATGTTTAGGCATTCATTTACAAAGGGTTAAAGCATTTATAGGCCTATGGCCTCTATTATAATTTTAGATTTTAATAAACAGTTTTCGTAAATCTGTTGTTACGGTGGGGTTGATGAAAATTCTGACATCTGTCTAATAATATAGCTTCACACTGTCAGTTTGCCAATACATTACACATTTTTTTTTTAAATGATGGTTAAAATAATCGAACCCATATAGTATCTCCTTTTTACCGATATTAAGGGGCTCTTTGCTGCAGTTGCGTCGCTGATAGTTGTCATCGGCAATCTGAGTCTACCAGGTAAAAGACCGCAAGACTAAAATAATGTAGCGCCACTCATTTTACTCTAAATCACGGGCAATTTATACGTCAAAACGTACACCGCTAAAACTATAAGCACATAATGGCGCGATGTATCATAAGTTTGCGATGAACTTTTACTTTGCGACCACTAACATGTCATCGCAAGATTGTCATCGCTAAATAAAACTTTGCGACGAGTATATTCATCGTTAAGTTTTAGTGAAATCGTCGGCTAAAAATCCATCGCTAAGTTGCGATGGATTTTAGATTTAGCGATCGATTTCGGCGTTTGCGATGACCAAAACGCGTTAGTGAAATCGACCACAGAGTTATGATAGTTGAATGATGCACACTGTGGATCTGTACAGCAGTCTCGCCCTCATATCACAGGAGAACTCAAAGTCTTCCATTGAAAGACATGGTTCAGTAAAACTCGGTTTGCAACCAAGTGATATATCTTGGTTTGATCTATAAAGCCACAGTGACATTGACAATATTGTGGAAAGCAAACCAGAACCAATGCAGCTTGAATGAAATTCATGATGAAACGGTGAAACGATCAAACGCTTGAAATACGCAGAGATGATGACGCAAAACAGTTTGAATGTTACAGTCTTCACTGACAGAACTCTCGATATAGAATGAAACAATATCCAGCTGAATAATAATGAAGTACAATAGCGATTGTCCAAAACACCGTGAAGCAGGTGGAAGCAGGGCGGCCCTCTAATTAAAAAATGAACAGAGCATTCACACTACTACAAATTTAAAGTCAAACCGAAAAATCCATCAGAGAGTACTTTTGGATCTAATTTGATCTCCTGCATTTGCATTGATTTTGATCCTCTAATCAATAGCAAACAATTAGAACAAAATATTCACTTACATGCCATATATAAAGGGCAAAAGATCAAGGCTGGCTTCATACACAGACAAGTTTACAATACCCGATTCAACTAGCCGTAAACATGAAAAATTTCTCTGATGAAATCATGAATTGAACACAAAACCAAACCAATAGAGAGCTCTTGCAAATTATTCCTCTCAAGAAAAAACCACAAACAAACATTCGGAGCATGGTCAGGACTACGAAAACGTATCAACGCCACATGAATAAACAACATTCTCTCATAGTCCAAACTTTAGAAAGAAACGCCAACAGGAAACAATCAATTGTGCCCTTTATTGCATTTAAATTTGAAAATCAGTTCAAATGTAGCTGACATAAAATAAAAAGATGCACTAGGTTCAAGTAAGATTGCGGGCAAACTTGCGCTCACGACAAGTTCTGTACCTACCTTCGAGCAAAAGAAATTGTTCTTGATAAAAACGTCATCGTAGTCAGAGGACGAAATAAGAAATGTTTACAGCGTATTAAATAGATTTTTCCCAAAACATGCTATTGGTTTTTGCCCGGAAGTCACTTTGATAATAATGATAGTTTAAATTGTCTCGTACATTATTGAAAGTGAAGATTTGTGTACTCCACTGATTTAGTCGCGTCATCAGCAGACAATTGTGGCAGTGTCATGGCCGAGTGGTTAAGAGCACCGGATTCAAGCACCGGTGTTTGATCAGCAGGGTGTGAGATCGGATCCTGGTCGTGACGCTAGCTACATAAAATTGGGGAGGTAGTGCTTTCTGCTCTACCGGCCAGGCTTCGGACTGATGATACCCAAGCCTACATCTGTATGGACTGTGAAAGGGGTAACCCTGTTTCAGCCCTAGGAGTAGGTGGCAATGGCTTCTGGAAAAAATAATTGTAGCCCACACCTTGAAGTGGCCTTCAGGCCTTGTGTGTCAGGCGACTTGCATACAAAAAAAATGCAACAGGGTTACAACAGAGTGGATGCATCCTGCTATTTGAAGCCGAGATATAGATGGACAACCGAAAAGATGAACGATCTTATCAACGGTTGCTACACTCGTTTGCTGCGTAGGGTTCTAAATATCCATTGATGGGACCATATTACAAACAACGATGTAAATGGCAATATATCGCAACTATCCGAAACCATTTGGCACATGATCTTCTAGATTCCTTCTGGTGGACATCCAAATCGCAGCTGAAGGAAAATACGATACCCAGACACAATCCCCAAAGACACAAATCTCAATCTAAACGAGACCCAATAAAGCAACCTGACACCATTTCATCAGGCAACTCTGCTGGGGGGGGGGGGCGACTTTGTCGACGGCGACTTTGTGGGGGCGAATTTGTTAGGGGCGAGTTTGTACATGGAGGGGCGAGCTTGCTGGGGGCGAGATGACTGGCAATCCTTATATACGGTACTTCTACAATTCCGTCAAAGGACGTAGGTTGATGATGACGATGGATGCCATCCATGCGTGCTCAAGATAATTTGCATATAACGTTTTTATAGAGTGAGGAAAGCCATGAAATGTTTTTTGGGTTTTTTTTTCAGGGGAATCGAATTGAGCTGCTACAAGAGCAGTATATGTAGTCTGGATTTGACTTATGCATTGACTCCGAGGAAGAGTGCATTGAACTTCGATGAGATTGCGCTACCTTTCCCGCAGTTGAACTAATCCTTGACTCACAAGTTACCGAGAGGGGAAACTGTATTAGACGCACTATTCACAATAAAGCGCGCCACCAAGAGCTTGCTGCGGAGAGGTCAACAATTGTCAAGTATGGTAGTCTGGTCCCCTGTCTTTATCCGCAATATTTAAGACAGGTATTAGCTTTGTATACGCACGTTCGCCAATTTAAATGCCAACATCCAGGATGAAGGCCAAGTGAAATGAATTGGTGGTCAAAGGTGATTGTGGACGTGGGTTAAAAGGCGTTATTCACGAGTAACGAAGTGTGAAGTCAGCACCAAACGTGTTTCATTTATAGTTCATTCTGTATTTTAATTAAAGGCAGAAGACACTATCGGTTATTACTCAAAATATTATTAGCATAAAACCTTACTTGAAAACGAGTATTTGGGAGAGGTTGATATTACAAAACATTGTGAGAAACGGCTCCCTCTGAAGTGACGTTGCTTTTTAAAAAGAAGTAATTTTCCACGACTTTGATTTCGGGACCTCAGAATTCGATCTCGAGGTCCCAAAATCAAGCATCCTGAACGCACACAACTTCATGTGACAAGGGTGCTTTTTCTTTCATTACTAGCACGCAACTTCGACGAACATGAGCGCAAATTTGTATGCATATGTTGAGATACACCAAGTGAGAAGACTGGTCTTTGACAATTACCAATGGGGTCCAATGTCTGTAATTTAATGTACACATGCAACAAGACACTTATATTAGTATTTTTAACATTTAATTAACATGGTGCATACTTTTAACTATTTTATTTATTCAATTATAATTATGGCAGTAAGAAACTTTCTGGAACGCTAGGTGGCAGCAAATTAATCAAGTAATTCTACCGTTCTCAAAATTTTGCGCACGCTCCTGAACGATATACAAAAATATACAGTTCTCTTGGATGGTTCTGCCACATAGCGCTCCAAAGCCTCCAACTGAATTTTGCGACAAATATAAATAAGAAATCTTTAAATACAAGAGCATAATGTAACTGACTAAAATATATAGCTCTAGAACGAAACTCCACACAATCAATAAGTAAAACAAGCTATTTTTAAACGATCAGAGACAATTAACTAAATACTTTTTGTGTATATGGCCTACATGTAAAATGCATAAAGAGCGACGTTAAAGGCAGTGGACACTATTGGTAATTACTCAAAATAATTATCAGCATAAAACCTTACTTGGTGACAAGTAATTTGGAGAGGTTGGTGGTATAAAACATTGTGAGAAACAGCTCCCTTTGAAGTGCCATAGTTTTGGAGAAAGAAGTAATTTTCCACGAACTTGATTTCGAGACCTCAAGTTTAGAACTTGAGGTCTCGAAATCAACCATCTAAACGCACACAACTTCGTGTGGCAAGGGTGTTTTCTACTTCCATTATTATCTCGCAACTTTGATGACCGATCGAGCTCATCAAAAACACGTCAACGGCTGTCAGAACTCTAAAGTTTAGCCTCATAATTTGTTGGTGCTAAATAGAAAATTATGTCTGTTTTAACGTCAAATTTAGCTTAACATATATTCATGTTCCCCGAATGAATCCATATGGGGCCCTTTCGGCATATACCTATACCATGTGCAAAATAACATTGCTTAATTTAGCTTACTTAGTTGGCATAATAATGTCTAATTGAAAGCTTCCCAATCTCTAAAAAATAAATGCCGAGGACATGAAGTTAAAGGCAGTGGACACTGCTGGTAATTACTCAAAATAACTACTAGCATAAAACCTTACTTGGTAACGAGTATAGAGAAGAACTGTTGATGGTATAACACATTGTGAGAAACGGATCCCTCTGAAGTAACGTAGTTTTCAAGAAAGAAGTAGTTTTCCACGAATTTGATTTCGAGACATCAGAATTAGATTTTAAAGGTCTCGAAATCAAGCATCTGAAGGCACACAATTTCGTGTGACAAAGGTGTTTTTTCTTTCAATTATTACCTCGCAACTTCAACGACCAATCGACCTCAAATTTTCACAGGTTTGTTTAGTTTATGCACAATGTTGAGATACTAGTCTTTGACAATTACAAATAGTTTCAAGTATCTTAAAAAAAGAATATGACGTAATGGAGTTACAGCAGAAGCTAACGTTCTTTAAGGTTCGTTCTCTGTTTTGTGCTTGGTAGTTTTTGCCAAGTTGAAGATATTTGTTTCAGTGTCAACTCATTATATTACGCAGTTTCTCAGATTTTTCAATGAAAATAAAGTTAAAATTAACGAACTTCCCTCATTTTCATGGTGCAACTCTTCAAGGAATAATAAAAGCCACCTGATATTGCTTTCCACTGAATTCCCTGTCCGTCACCAACTATGCTGTGGTTGTAATATTTACCATTAAGGTGTGCTTTAAAACAGGATTCGAACCACCAGGCACCTTCTTTTCTAACTGCACAGTTAAAGTTTATATTGTCATTGTCTTGGTCCTTTGTTGTGAATGGATAGCCGTCATGATAAAGCATTGAATCATCAACAGTGCTTTTCGTGTCATTATGAGCCGATATGTAGAGTATACAGGTCATGCAGCCAAGTGATATGTCTTGGTTTGATCTTCAAAGCCACAGTGACATTGACAAAATTGTGCAAAGTAAACCAGAACCAATGCAGCTTGAATGAAATTCATGATGAAATGGTGGAACGATCTAAAGCTTGAAGTACACAAAGATGATGACGCTAACAGTTTGAATTTCAAGTCACCACTGCCAGAACTTTGCTGTAGAATGAATTATTGTTCATCCAATAGTTATTATTTAATAGGTAGCTGTCCTCCACACACGTAGTGCTCTTACAAGATCGATTAAAAGTAAACTAAAAAATAGTCAACTGAAAATCAAATAAATCTCGTGAATGGTACTTTCTGCGGAGGTGTATTGTATTGTGCTTAAAATCACTTAAAACGCACACAATGGTTTGTCTATTAGTTATCCTTGAATAAAAAACGCCCAGCTTAGTTTTCTTGGTATATATAAAGTACACGGTATTTATTTATTTATTATTTATTTGTAGCACAAAACACAATGTGCACATATTTACATTAAACTTACACCGTTTGAAGGTAATGATAGTAGAAAGCTTCCCTGAAAATATTAGATGCTGAGGTGCTGCAGTTTTCGAGAAATAAGTAAAACAATATCATGAAAATACGTTTTTACGTTCTAAAATTATTTTCGTCTCATGATCAGTGAGACGAAAGTTATTTTCATGAAATTGTTTTACTTATTTCTCAAAAACTACAGCACCTCAGCAAGTAGTGTTTTCAGGGAAGCTTTCAACTATCATTACGTTCAAACTGTGTAAGTTTAGTGTTAATCTGTGGTATCGTGTTTTTTGTCCTACAATTAGTATAATGTACCCCCCTTAAGTATGTCTCTATAGAGACATATGATATTTTGTTCATCGACGTACTTAACTACAATAATATAACAAATGGATTTAAAATTTAGGCTAATCTAATATTTTTCTCTACCTTAAAATTTTGTTGTTTCTACGTTCAGGGTATTTGAGTAAAAAAAAAAGAAAATAATATTATAAAAAAAGGATTAAAGATCAGTTTTTCTGGCCGCAAGTAATTCGATTTCGACTTTACTAACAATATTGATTTGTTGAATGCAGTGCTTCCACAAATACGTTGGAACCGTGAGCAGGTTGTATGCAAATTATTCAAATAGCGATCACTTACGTCACAGTGTTTAAAATATCTTTGTGAAATACACAAAGCAGTTTTTCTCTGCAAAAAGAGGAAACTGTGAACGGCATTACAGCAGTGGAGTATTATGGTTTTATAATAACTTAAAGGCATTCGCACTGGCACTATTGGTAACTACTCAAAATAATTTTTAGCGTAACAAATTTCTTGGTAAAGATCAAACTGAAATCTGAAATAACGTAGTATTGGAGAAATAGGCCTATGCAAATTGCTCACTCAAAAAGCACTCATATTTTGTGCAACAAGGGTGGTTGTCGACGTGCAATTGAGGCAAAATTTTCACAAGTTTTGTTATGTTATGCATAATGTTGAGATACACCACGTGAGAAGACTGGTCTTTGTCAATTTGTAGTGTCCAGTGTCAAAGATAACACAGTGCTCAGTTTCATTGGGCTGCATTGGACCTGAGCCTAACGATTAAACAACATTACTAGTACAGAATACTGAAATATAATTTGAAGTGACGTGAACAAATTTAACGAATTTAACAAACTTATGCAGAACGCATACAAATATTATAATTGTCTTTGTCAAGGCCCAATTTCATAGAGCTGCTTAAGCAAAAAAATTGGTTAAGCACGAAAATAGCTTGCTTATTTTACACATGTTACTGGCCAACATTTCATGCCATATACATTGCTTGTGACTTGTATTTAGCTATTGTTTACTTAGCATAACAATTGAGTGGAGTCTTGGCCGATATTTCTATATCTCATAGTCATATCAACCATAGATTGATTGCACACGTCGCCATCGATCACAATCTTCGATGTAAACCAATGGAAAAGTGCACGCGTGAACGCGATGTGCACGACTCTCAGCCAAAAGAGAGGTTTATAGCTGCACGTTACGCAAGCAAACACGTGAATGTGTGACGTCACCACTTTGGGCTTTTTGCATGCCCACGCATCGTCTCAGGTACATACCTGGCGTGAACAATTGTGTAACTTCACATGCTTTATAGCTGCACGTTACGCAAGCAAACACGTGGCGTCACCACTTTGGGCTTTTTGCATGCCCACGTAATATCGTCTGCACGTACGTACCTGACGTGAACAAATTTAACTTCACATGCTTAAAGACACTGGACACTATTGGTAATTGTCAAAGACCAGTCTCTATACTACTTGGTGTATCTCAACATATGCATAAAATAACAAACCTGTGAACATTTTAGCTCAATTGGTCATCGAAGTTGCGAGATAATAATGAAAGAAAAAACACCCTTGTCACATGAAGTTGTGTGCGTTTAGACAGTTGATTTCGAGACATCAACTTCTAAATCTGAGGTCTCGAAATCAAATTCGTGGAAAATTACTTCTTTCTCGAAAACTATGGCACTTCAGAGGGAGCCGTTTCTCACAATGTTTTATACCATCAACCTCTCCCCATTACTCGTTATCAAGTGAGGTTTAATGCTAATAGTTATTTTACCAATAGTGTCCACTGCCTTTAAAACGTAAGATTCTTACAACATAATTTTGTGACGTTCACGTTCACGTTTTTGTTCGCGTAACGTGCAGCTAAACCTCACTAGTGATAGTAATGCCTGTGCGTTTTATCAAGGATGTCGGCCAGTGAAGTGGTCAATATGTGTCGATCACTTTCCGTTTCAGGCCGACTGCTTATTCAGTCCAATATATATTTGGTTTGCGGTAATCAAATGTGTGTATCTACTTGCCAGGTAGAGATTGTTCTTAGAGAACTGTCTTGCTTAATTCTACTATAGTAACCGCGGAGTAGATTGTTCGGGTGTTCGGGAGACTTCTCAGCTCTGAAAAGAACTGTCCTGCTTATTAACTATTACTTGGGCGGATGATATAGAAATAGGCTGGGACTACAATGTAGCTTATAGGATCGTTATTAACTGTACTACCGCGGAGTCAGTTCTTGAATTGGGTAGTAGTATAAAGCAAGACAGTTCTCTATAAGAACAAACTCTACCTGGCAAGTAGATACACACATGGTGTTACCGCAAACCAAATATATATTAATACCTCACCATGCAATGCCTCAAATTCAGTTCATGTTTTCTCACTGATCACCGTAACTTAGACTTCTCGTATTTTCATGTGGCATTCTTTAAAGGAGTAGCCAACCCCAAAACCAGATAACCACTGAATCCCCCAGTAGGAGGCCACATTTGGGTTTAGAGAATACCTGCCGTTGAGATGAGACGCCAAGCAGTTACTAAACCACCAGGCACCTTCCCATTTTCTTGCACAGTTATTATAGTATGCGTCATTGTCATGGTCGCTAGTTGTGAACGAATACCCGTTATGGTGTGTCATTGAGTCGCTTGCAGTACTAAGAGTGTCATATAAGCTGACAGTGATTCTGTACTCGTCACCAGATATAGCAAACCTCTTGTAAAGTGCCCACCGAGAGTAACCATTCCAATCAGTCAACTCAATACGTAGGTGCCACTCACCATTCCCAGTTATTGTACGAAGAATGTCATTGCCCAACCAGAACTCACCATTGAGGTCGCCAAAACCAGATTGATATTCAGCCCAGTTACGGTAAAAGTCAACAGAGCCATCTTGTCTTCTCTGGAACAAGATCCAGCCTCCACCGTCGGTCTCCATATCACAGTTGACCTGGACGCCCTCGGGCAGACCATCGGGGTAGATTGTGTATTGTCCATTGTCGTTATTTGTACCTGATAGTAGTAACTCTTTGCAGCTCTTGTTGGAACCTGGTGAGCTTGTTAGTCCATTTGCCGCTTCAGCCTCTGCTTCTCGTATTTTCATGTGGCATTCTTTAAAGGAGTAGCCAGCCCCAAAACTAGATAACCACTGAATCCCCCAGTAGGGGGCCACATATGGGTTTAGAGAATACCTGCCGTTGAGATGAGACGCCAAGCAGCTACCAAACCACCAGGCACCTTCCCATTTTCTTGCACAGTTATTAAAGTATGCATCGTTGTCATGGTCGCTAGTTGTGAACGAATACCCGTTATGGTGTACCATTGAGTCGCTTGCAGTACTAAGAGTGTCATATAAGCTGACAGTGATTCTGTACTCGTCACCAGATATAGCAAACCTCTTGTAAAGGGCCCACCAAGAGTAACCATTCCAATCAGTCAACTCAATACGTAGGTGCCACTCACCATTCCCAGTTATTGTACGAAGAATGTCATTGCCCAACCAGAACTCACCATTGAGGTCGCCAAAACCAGATTGATATTCAGCCCAGTTACGGTAAAAGTCAACAGAGCCATCTTGTCTTCTCTGGAACACGATCCAGCCTCCACCGTCGGTCTCCATGTCACAGTAGACCGGGACGCCCTCTAGCAGACCATCTGGGTAGATTGTGTACTGTCCATTGTCAGTACCTGATAATAGTAACTCTTTGCAGCTCTTGGAGGTAGCAGTTGACGTGACTTGTTTTGTCGTTTCTGCTGAAGTGTCAGTTACCATTGGTGTCGTCTGTGCTTGAGTGTTAGTAGCAGCAGATGATGTGACTTTTTTTGTCATTTCTGCTGAAGTGTCAGATGCCATTGGTGTCGTCGGTGCTTGAGTGTTAGTAGCAGCAGAGGATGTGACATCGGTGTCAGGGGACATTGGTGTCGTCAGTGCTTGAGTATCAGTAGTAGCAGATGATGTGACGTGTAATGTCGTTTCTGCCGAAGTGTCAGGGGACTTTGGTGTCGTCGTCGTTGTTGCGTGAGTGTCATCAGCAGAAGAGGGTGTAACATTGGTGTCAGGGGGCATTGATGTCGTCGGTGCTTGATTGTCAATAGCAGCAGATGATGTGACTTGTAATGCCGATTCTGCCGAAGGTGTCGTCGGTGCTTGAGTGTCATCAGCAGCAGAGGATGTGACGTCGATGTCTTGTGACACTGGTGTCGTCGGTGCTCCAGTATCAATAGCGGCAGAGGATGTGACTTGTTTCGTCATTTCTGCTGAAGTGCCAGGGGACATTGTTGTCGACGGTGCTTGATTGTAGCTATCTGCAATCGTGGGTGTTGTAACCATTGCTGAAACTGTTTCGTCGATTGATGTAGTTTCAAATTTTGTAAGAAACTTAGTGTCCACATTCTCGTCATAATAGACACTTCCCAGGAGATGGACCAAGTCATCAGGGTTGTTCGACCTGGTTGCATTATTCAACACACAAAGATGTGTACTGGGGTGGTAGTTGAATGACTGACATTGGGGGCTGATGGCGCAGTCTCGACCACACAGCACTGGAGAAGATACAGTCTTCCGCTGAAAACCATGGCTCTTCAAGATCTGATTGTTTGCTGAGTTGTAGTATGATATCGGTTTTCGGTCATTACATCCAGAAAGACAACCGTGTACACAAACTGCTAAGAAGATAACTGCAAACGCGTCTCTCATGGTGAAATAGTTCATTTTGATCAAGCATAAAAAGAATGGTGATGTTCAGTGGCCTACAGAAACCAACTGTAAAAGACCGTTCAGTATTATTTGAAAACTTGTTGAAGTCGTGCAGTCGTGTGGTGTTTGCATCAACGACAACGATATCTACAAACACATATCCCTCTCATGTTGTGAAATAGTTCATGTTGACCAAAGCACAATATAATGGTGAGGTTCAGTCTAAATAACCTACCGTTCAGTATGGTGTTAGAATCAATCAGATAACCACTCTGTAATCATGTGTGGTGAGTGCATCCAAGCTACACACAGAGTATTATTTTGGTTTTATATTTACACCAATATAGTGCGTCACACTCAAGTAGTTAAGATTCTCGTGCGCAGCTTCCACCCACAATGTGATTGATCAAACTTGTTGGAAAATTCATTGGCACTATTCCCTCCGTCTTCACGAAGCTTGGGCGAGTGTAGCACAACAGCATACAGATTTACACGCAGCTTTGTTCATGTTGTGATGTAGCTGTCTTGATTTTTGTGTAAAATAGCAAACGCAAGCCTTGGTAGTTTATACCTGAAGCGCCCAATATAGAGAGACTTCATCGAACCTTGCTGCTGATGAAGTAGCACTTGATATAACACATTCCATTGGCCAGTGAAATCATACGTCAACACGTCATGAATATTCAACGATAGAGTCACAGCAAGGATATGCATCAATACTCCATTGGCCAGGGGAATCACACGTCGACACGTCATGCAGATTATTCAACGATTTTTTTAAATAAGAAACACGGTTAAAGCGAGGAGGTGCATCAATACTTCTTCTCCCAATCCATACCAGGGAAAGTATACGTCGATGAATATTTAGCGATCAATTCAGAAACACACGTAATTAAAGCCATTGGACACTTTCGGTACGGAATTTTTTTTTAAAGGTTCACAGATTTACAAATAACTTACAGGGTTTACAGAAGGTAATGGTGAAACACTTCTCTTGAAATATTATTCCATGAAATGCTTTACTCAATTCTCGATAGCGAGAACTACGGATTTATTTTAAGCACATGTCATGACACGGCGAAACGTGCGGAAACAAGGGTGGGGTTTTCCCGTTATTTTCTCCCGACTCCGATGACAGATTGAGCCTAAATTTTCACAGGTTTGTTATTTGATATATAAGTTGTGATACACGAAGTGTGGGCCTTGGACATTACTGTTTACCGAAAGTGTCCAATGGCTTTAATAAAAGGTGGTGCACCAATTATGCTATTCCTCATATTGCCAGGGAAGTCATACGTCGTCACGTCATGAATATAAAGGCCGGTTTATAGTCGGTCGCGCGATGGTCGCGCGACGGAAGACTTGCGCGCAATCCTAAGACTGAGGCCTAAAAACCATGTCTTTTTATGATCGCGCGTCAAGATTTCCGACGCCCGACCATCGCGCGACCGACTATAACTCGGCCTTTAAGCGATCATTTACAAACGAGTTTAGCAAATATGTTTTAAATAAAAAAATAATTAATTTCTGTTGTACATCTATAATGATTAAAACAATCAAACGGTTCAAAAAACCAAAGGTACACTTTGCATTACACTTTTGACAAAAAACACCGTCACCCACTATATTATTCATACAGTTTTGTTTCTCAAGGATAACAATGGCGTCCAATGTTCTGACTTGTATAGAGGTAACTACCTATTTTGAAAGCCATTGTCATGTTATACGTAATACTTAAATAGTAAATCAATGCGAATTTAGAACAAAAAAATACAATAAAGAAAGCATGAGAACGTCGATAGTAAACCATGGCGTGGTATCGAGAAAATTAAATGAAGTTCAACAGCGTAAGTATCATCAAGGTTGCTCTGATTTATCGCTAGGTGGCAACCTGGGCCCAATTTCATAAAGCTGATTAGCAGGAAATATGTATTTGCTAAGCGAAAAATGAGTGGGGTACCAGTCAAAAAAACAATGTTATCTTATTGGACTGCGGGCTGGTAACCTAATTTTATAAGTAATATTTTCCTGTGCTTAGCAAGTTTCTGTGCTTCATGAAACTGGGTCCTGGGCCCAATGTCGTAGCGCTGCTTAGCGGCCGATTGTGTGGTTACTGTGCGATTTTCATTTCAAAGCGCTGCTAACCGTAAGCACGCGAAGGGCATGAAACCTTCCGGTGCTTACCGCACGAAAATAAATGACGTCACAATTATGGTAAACGCGCAATATGGCCGCCAAATTTTCCTGCTAACCTGTGAAATACGCTTGCACCATAGCAAATTTTGTAGGCATAAAAACTGAAAGTTTTAAGTGGTACTCATATGGACACATAGATGTTAATTTAAGTCTGGTGCTGGAAAAAAACAAAAAACAAAAAAAACGTTCGATGCATTGAATATTACAATGCATGCAATACGGCAGGAGGAACTTTTGTCGAGGCCATCCTCTGTTGCATTTCAGTATCACATTGTTTAATTTAGTTTCCAATTATACCATATTAGTTTTCTCGCCACAATGACGGGGGTGTAAAAATAGATTGTAATTTTCAATCCAGAATTCTTAATTTACTTTCTGACCACGATGTACGTGTACACATTAAAGGCACTGTAAACTATTGGTAATTACTCAAAATAAGTATACAAACTGACACTGCAAAAAGTGACGTATAGTTATTGAGAAATAACTTCCCACTCAAATAATCAATAATTATTTGAGTCTGAGAAAGACATCGCGATGTAATAGGAAACTAAATTAAACAATGTGATATTGAAATGCAACAGAGGATGGCCTCGACAAAATTTCCTCCTGCCGTATTGCATGCATTGTAATATTCAATGCATCGAACGGTTTTTTTTTTTTTTTTGGGGGGGGGGCCTGAAAGCTCACAAGTTTGCCACAGAGGTGTTTTTTTCTTCCCAGATTATGTTTTGCGCATAATGTTGGGATTCACCAAGTGAGAATACTGGGCCCAATTTAATAGAACTGCTAAGCCACAAATGTGCTTAGCATGATATTTCTTCCTTGATAAAAACAGGATTACCAACCGAAAGTTCAGTTGGTTGCATATTGCTTGTTGATGGTATTCAGCCGTTGTTTGCTTATCCTGAAAATCACGCAAAAATTTGTTTGGTATTCCTGTTTTTATTTGAGTCTGAGAAAGACATCGCGATGTCTTTCTCAGACTCAAATAATTATTTATTATTTGAGTGGGAAGTTATTTCTCAATAACTATACGTCACTTTTTGCAGTGTCAGTTTGTATACTTATTTTGAGTAATTACCAATAGTGTACAGTGCCTTTAATGTGTACACGTACATCGTGGTCAGAAAGTAAATTAAGAATTCTGGATTGAAAATTACTATCTATTTTTACACCCCCGCCATTGTGGCGAGAAAACGAATATGGTATAATTGGAAACTAAATTAAACAATGTGATATTGAAATGCAACAGAGGATGGCCTCGACAAAATTTCCTCCTGCCGTATTGCATGCACTGTAATATTCAATGCATCGAACGTTTTTTTTTTTATTTTTTTTTTATGGGGGGGGGGCCTGAAAGCTCACAAGTTTGCCACAGAGGTGTTTTTTCTTCCCAGATTATGTTTTGCGCATAATGTTGGGATTCACCAAGTGAGAATACTGGGCCCGATTTAATAGAGCTGCTAAGCCACAAATGCGCTTAGCATGATATTTATTCCTTGATAAAAACAGGATTACCAACCGAAATTTCAGTTTGTTGCATATTGCTTGTTGATGGTATTCAGCCGTTGTTTGCTTATCCTGAAAATCACGCAAAAAATTGTTTGGTAATCCTGTTTTTGACAAGAAAGAAATTTCATGCTAAGCAAATTTCTGTGCTTAGCAGCTCTATGAAATTGGGCTCTGATCTTTGACAATTATTACAGAAGGTGTCCAGTGCCTTTAAAGCTGGCATAGTTTTGTATTGATTCTAATTACGTACAGGGCCTAACCACTCGCTTTTTTGCAGATGAGATGGCTCCACCGGATAACGTGTGGACACTGGAGATGGATAATGTCACATACTCTGTTATTTTGTAACGCGCCATAATCTTTTAAAGACACTGGACACTATTGGTAATTGTCAAAGACCAGTCTTCTCACTTGGTGTATCTCAACATATGCATAAAATGACAAACCTGTGGAAATTTCAGCTCAATCGGTCGTCGAAGTTGTGAGAAATTAATGAAAGAAAAAAAAAATCTTGTCGCACCATGGTCACAGGAAGTTGTATGCTTTCAGATGCTTGATTTCGATACCTCAAAATAATTCTGAATTGAGTCGAAATAGAATTTGTGGAAAATTACTTCTTTCTCGAAAAATATATACGTCACATCAGAGGGAGCTGTTTCTCACAATGTTTTATACTATCAACCTCTCCTCATTACTGGTAATCAAGAAAGGTTTCATGATGATAATTATTTTGAGGGTTTTGATACCTTGTATTATGAAGGTTTTTTTGGCCATGACATGAATCCCTAATGCCTACTCGCTGTGAATGTTAGATGTGGAATATAATTTACCTGGTAGTAATTTCAGCTTTATAAGTCAGTCAAGTTTTTGAGGGCAAAAAAAGTGAAAATCATAGAGCAATGTTGTGAAATCGTATTCAGAATTATTATAATTGCAAAGATAGGAGAGCATTATTTTGTCTATAAAAATAACAGCAAAGCTAGTTTACAACTTTGCTTCCATTATAACACCCCACAGTAACCATCAGACTGTGTTGAAATTTTATTTGACACACTCCAGTTTTGTTATGCTTTAAAATCAAATTGATATTAACCACGCTATGCCCTTGATGTTTAGCTCGATCAATAATGTGTGTTCGTTTTTTTTTCTTTTCCTTTTGTGTCGTGTGCGGTATTAAAAAATGTTACAAACCAGTAAACGAATGGGATTACAAATGGAAAGGTCTTCAATATGAATAATAATACTTTTTGGACTGCGAATGCTGCTGCACGGATGTGGCTTTAAATTTAAGTGTTGGTCATTTGATTTTAATCACAAGTTACTTTTAAATGAAAAAAAAAATAATAATATGAGAACTACACAGAAAATGTTGTGTTTTTGAAGAACAAAAGTCTATAAAAAAAGGGGGAACAAAAAAGATGCGCTCTCAAGAAAGGATGAGGGTGGGCACGATCAACTGGTATTTTTTATTTATTTTTTATTTTATTTTAATTTAAGTAAAACTTAAAGTCAACTTTCAGCCCTTGAACTGGGTTATCGACGAAGCCTATAATTATGCCTATTCCATTACTTAAGTTGATGCGAGCGGTGCTCCCCTTTTCATCATGGAATATTTCCTTCCCCCATTCTTGTCTATCACTATGTAAATCGACCACGCATTATACATTGAATTAACGGCTCGATCCAAGCCTACACGCATGGATGTTGCTCAGTACCATTCATCTTTATTATCGCCCATTTTTGGCATTGAATGAACGGCTTGCAATTGAATTGCTGAAGAGTCTATAATGAGTTCACAACCATGGCTGGAGGTAGATGGCTCACGTTGGGAGACCAACGGTCGATTAACCAACCAACGCTTTATAATAATTCCAAGGGAATTAGGTACCTTTTGTAAATACTCCTTGAAATTTGGCCCCTTAATGAAAACCTTATTACACAGCAGCTTCCGGTAAAGCGTTGAATCCTAATGGTATTTTCACTTTGAAGTAATGGTTATGGGAAATTAATAAAAAAAAAAATAAAAAAAATAAAAAAAAATATATCAGTGTTTTATCACCCCAAATTTAAATCTTGAAACCGTTACCGACAGTAACGTCTCTCAGATTGTGTATTCCAATACCCTTATTATTTCGATCCATGCGAAATTTCGATCCCTGCGGTATCTGCAGCCACAAAACACAATGCCAATTTTGAAGAAGGGGCAGAGGTGCTTTATTTTGAAGGGGTCATATCTCTGATATAATCAAAGGCAGTGCACACTATGTGTAATTACTCAATTAATTGTTAGCCTAAAATATTTGTTATCGATGAATGGAGAGCTGTTGATAGAGTTTAAAACATTGTGAGAAACGGCTCCCTCTGAAATAACGATAGTTTTCGAGAAAGAAGTAATTTTCCACGAATTTGACTTCGAGACCTCACAGATATTGACTTTGATTATTATCTCGAACTTCGACGACCAATTGAGTTCAAATTTTCACATTTTTGTTTTAATGTGTATGTTGACATACACCAAGTGATATGACTGGTCTTTGACAATTACCGATAGTGTCCAGTGTCTTTAAAGCATCGCATAACATCGGTAAACAGTATTGTCCAAAGGCCAACACTTCGTGTATCACAAAGTGAACAAACACGAAGCTGTTCCGTGTTGTTTTGCTGGGATTATGTGCTTCATTGCTCAAGTATCTATAACTGAATAAGGTTTCAAAAAAGTTGTGTAGCTCTTGATGGTACCACTTCCGGTTGACCCGTAAGTAAAGGTCAACATGGCCTCACAGCTACAATACAATACAATACAATACAATTAAATTCAATACAATACAATACAATTCAATACAATACAATACAATACAATGGGTTCAAATTTTCACTGTGTTTTTAAATTTGTATGTTGTGATCACCTTTCGAGACGTTTTTATCTGACAAGAATCAGCATTCCTTATTTCTTGATCCAATCACTGAAGCAGAAAATTGTCATTGTTATCTCTAAACTCTCTGCTGGGAAAGCACCAGGTTACGACAACTTAAGCTCTTTTGTCATAACAGAAGCCAAGAATGTATTAGCAAAGCCATTGACTATTCTATTAAACAATTCGTTAATACTACAGGGATATTCCCCGATAGACTGAAGGTAGGAAAAGTTATACCTATGTACACAACATGATATATGTAACTACAGACCCATTTCATTATTGCCTGTTTTGTCTAAAGTGTTTGAGAAACTTCTGTATATCCGTCTCTCTTCTTTATTAATAAATACAATTTGTTATCAGACTCGCAATATGGATTCAAAGAACAACGCTCAACCAAATTCCTCCATGGCTCAACTGAATTAGCAATTGCGAGTGTGCTAAATAAACTGCTAATGCTATCGAAAACAAAGAATTTTCAGTTGGTATTTTCCTGGACCCTGTCCAAGGCTTTTGATACAGTAAATCATGATATACTCATTCGAAAACTGGAACATATTGGTGTACGTGGAATAGGAGACTTTCCAACGCTAGGCGGCAGCAGACATACCGGGTAAATTTCCATTGTTTATACGTAGTTCTGAACATGCGCATAATTCTGAGAACAATGGCTTTACCCGGTAAGTCTGCTGCCCTCTATCGTCCCAGAAAGTCTCCCATTGCCTTGGACTGGTTCAGAAGTTACTTGACGAGTAGAAAACAATTGTTTCTCATAATGCAT
>NW_022985804.1:0-20978 GCF_902459465.1 Asterias rubens
GTGTGTCGGGTCTACTCCCTGACCTCTAGCCTCGCTTTGAAAATGCCCACAACACTAAGTTTGATACGAGAAGAAAGCCCTTGATCATATCTATCCAATGGTGTAAAACTTGTTTAGATTGAGCAAGTATTTGGGGTCGAATTGACCAGTTGTAACTTGTGTTTTTTTCTGTGCACAAAAATCCCATAGGTAGGCTTGTTGAGTTAGCTTCGGAGCACAGCCGCCTACTTGTCATTTTCGTTATCAAGAAGTCCGGAAGCCGCCCTAAAACTTAGAAATTCGGATGCAGGGACATGCAAGGATGACTCAGGTACAAACCGCGTCTCTCTAGCATTTTTAGTTCCGGAATGATTCAAGAGCATAGCTGACAGTTTTTATAAGTCCGGGCTTTTTTTTCAATGAATATATTTTTTCCCATTTATCACCACGCGCCGTGTAAATCATGCATTAAATTCACCGAATTTTGGGGTGTGTGTCGGGTCTACTCCCTGACCTCTAGCCTCGCTTTGAAAATGCCCACAACACTAAGTTTGATACGAGAAGAAAGCCCTTGATCATATCTATCCAATGGTGTAAAACTTGTTTAGATTGAGCAAGTATTTGGGGTCGAATTGACCAGTTGTAACTTGTGTTTTTTTCTGTGCACAAAAATCCCATAGGTAGGCTTGTTGAGTTAGCTTCGGAGCACAGCCGCCTACTTGTCATTTTCGTTATCAAGAAGTCCGGAAGCCGCCCTAAAACTTAGAAATTCGGATGCAGGGACATGCAAGGATGACTCAGGTACAAACCGCGTCTCTCTAGCATTTTTAGTTCCGGAATGATTCAAGAGCATAGCTGACAGTTTTTATAAGTCCGGGCTTTTTTTTCAATGAATATATTTTTTCCCATTTATCACCACGCGCCGTGTAAATCATGCATTAAATTCACCGAATTTTGGGGTGTGTGTCGGGTCTACTCCCTGACCTCTAGCCTCGCTTTGAAAATGCCCACAACACTAAGTTTGATACGAGAAGAAAGCCCTTGATCATATCTATCCAATGGTGTAAAACTTGTTTAGATTGAGCAAGTATTTGGGGTCGAATTGACCAGTTGTAACTTGTGTTTTTTTCTGTGCACAAAAATCCCATAGGTAGGCTTGTTGAGTTAGCTTCGGAGCACAGCCGCCTACTTGTCATTTTCGTTATCAAGAAGTCCGGAAGCCGCCCTAAAACTTAGAAATTCGGATGCAGGGACATGCAAGGATGACTCAGGTACAAACCGCGTCTCTCTAGCATTTTTAGTTCCGGAATGATTCAAGAGCATAGCTGACAGTTTTTATAAGTCCGGGCTTTTTTTTCAATGAATATATTTTTTCCCATTTATCACCACGCGCCGTGTAAATCATGCATTAAATTCACCGAATTTTGGGGTGTGTGTCGGGTCTACTCCCTGACCTCTAGCCTCGCTTTGAAAATGCCCACAACACTAAGTTTGATACGAGAAGAAAGCCCTTGATCATATCTATCCAATGGTGTAAAACTTGTTTAGATTGAGCAAGTATTTGGGGTCGAATTGACCAGTTGTAACTTGTGTTTTTTTCTGTGCACAAAAATCCCATAGGTAGGCTTGTTGAGTTAGCTTCGGAGCACAGCTGCCTACTTGTCATTTTCGTTATCAAGAAGTCCGGAAGCCGCCCTAAAACTTAGAAATTCGGATGCAGGGACATGCAAGGATGACTCGGGTACAAACCGCGTCTCTCTAGCATTTTTAGTTCCGGAATGATTCAAGAGCATAGCTGACAGTTTTTATAAGTCCGGGCTTTTTTTTCAATGAATATATTTTTTCCCATTTATCACCACGCGCCGTGTAAATCATGCATTAAATTCACCGAATTTTGGGGTGTGTGTCGGGTCTACTCCCTGACCTCTAGCCTCGCTTTGAAAATGCCCACAACACTAAGTTTGATACGAGAAGAAAGCCCTTGATCATATCTATCCAATGGTGTAAAACTTGTTTAGATTGAGCAAGTATTTGGGGTCGAATTGACCAGTTGTAACTTGTGTTTTTTTCTGTGCACAAAAATCCCATAGGTAGGCTTGTTGAGTTAGCTTCGGAGCACAGCCGCCTACTTGTCATTTTCGTTATCAAGAAGTCCGGAAGCCGCCCTAAAACTTAGAAATTCGGATGCAGGGACATGCAAGGATGACTCAGGTACAAACCGCGTCTCTCTAGCATTTTTAGTTCCGGAATGATTCAAGAGCATAGCTGACAGTTTTTATAAGTCCGGGCTTTTTTTTCAATGAATATATTTTTTCCCATTTATCACCACGCGCCGTGTAAATCATGCATTAAATTCACCGAATTTTGGGGTGTGTGTCGGGTCTACTCCCTGACCTCTAGCCTCGCTTTGAAAATGCCCACAACACTAAGTTTGATACGAGAAGAAAGCCCTTGATCATATCTATCCAATGGTGTAAACTTGTTTAGATTGAGCAAGTATTTGGGGTCGAATTGACCAGTTGTAACTTGTGTTTTTTTCTGTGCACAAAAATCCCATAGGTAGGCTTGTTGAGTTAGCTTCGGAGCACAGCCGCCTACTTGTCATTTTCGTTATCAAGAAATCCGGAAGCCGCCCTAAAACTTAGAAATTCGGATGCAGGGACATGCAAGGATGACTCAGGTACAAACCGCGTCTCTCTAGCATTTTTAGTTCCGGAATGATTCAAGAGCATAGCTGACAGTTTTTATAAGTCCGGGCTTTTTTTTCAATGAATATATTTTTTCCCATTTATCACCACGCGCCGTGTAAATCATGCATTAAATTCACCGAATTTTGGGGTGTGTGTCGGGTCTACTCCCTGACCTCTAGCCTCGCTTTGAAAATGCCCACAACACTAAGTTTGATACGAGAAGAAAGCCCTTGATCATATCTATCCAATGGTGTAAAACTTGTTTAGATTGAGCAAGTATTTGGGGTCGAATTGACCAGTTGTAACTTGTGTTTTTTTCTGTGCACAAAAATCCCATAGGTAGGCTTGTTGAGTTAGCTTCGGAGCACAGCCGCCTACTTGTCATTTTCGTTATCAAGAAGTCCGGAAGCCGCCCTAAAACTTAGAAATTCGGATGCAGGGACATGCAAGGATGACTCAGGTACAAACCGCGTCTCTCTAGCATTTTTAGTTCCGGAATGATTCAAGAGCATAGCTGACAGTTTTTATAAGTCCGGGCTTTTTTTTCAATGAATATATTTTTTCCCATTTATCACCACGCGCCGTGTAAATCATGCATTAAATTCACCGAATTTTGGGGTGTGTGTCGGGTCTACTCCCTGACCTCTAGCCTCGCTTTGAAAATGCCCACAACACTAAGTTTGATACGAGAAGAAAGCCCTTGATCATATCTATCCAATGGTGTAAAACTTGTTTAGATTGAGCAAGTATTTGGGGTCGAATTGACCAGTTGTAACTTGTGTTTTTTTCTGTGCACAAAAATCCCATAGGTAGGCTTGTTGAGTTAGCTTCGGAGCACAGCCGCCTACTTGTCATTTTCGTTATCAAGAAGTCCGGAAGCCGCCCTAAAACTTAGAAATTCGGATGCAGGGACATGCAAGGATGACTCAGGTACAAACCGCGTCTCTCTAGCATTTTTAGTTCCGGAATGATTCAAGAGCATAGCTGACAGTTTTTATAAGTCCGGGCTTTTTTTTCAATGAATATATTTTTTCCCATTTATCACCACGCGCCGTGTAAATCATGCATTAAATTCACCGAATTTTGGGGTGTGTGTCGGGTCTACTCCCTGACCTCTAGCCTCGCTTTGAAAATGCCCACAACACTAAGTTTGATACGAGAAGAAAGCCCTTGATCATATCTATCCAATGGTGTAAAACTTGTTTAGATTGAGCAAGTATTTGGGGTCGAATTGACCAGTTGTAACTTGTGTTTTTTTCTGTGCACAAAAATCCCATAGGTAGGCTTGTTGAGTTAGCTTCGGAGCACAGCCGCCTACTTGTCATTTTCGTTATCAAGAAGTCCGGAAGCCGCCCTAAAACTTAGAAATTCGGATGCAGGGACATGCAAGGATGACTCAGGTACAAACCGCGTCTCTCTAGCATTTTTAGTTCCGGAATGATTCAAGAGCATAGATGACAGTTTTTATAAGTCCGGGCTTTTTTTTCAATGAATATATTTTTTCCCATTTATCACCACGCGCCGTGTAAATCATGCATTAAATTCACCGAATTTTGGGGTGTGTGTCGGGTCTACTCCCTGACCTCTAGCCTCGCTTTGAAAATGCCCACAACACTAAGTTTGATACGAGAAGAAAGCCCTTGATCATATCTATCCAATGGTGTAAAACTTGTTTAGATTGAGCAAGTATTTGGGGTCGAATTGACCAGTTGTAACTTGTGTTTTTTTCTGTGCACAAAAATCCCATAGGTAGGCTTGTTGAGTTAGCTTCGGAGCACAGCCGCCTACTTGTCATTTTCGTTATCAAGAAGTCCGGAAGCCGCCCTAAAACTTAGAAATTCGGATGCAGGGACATGCAAGGATGACTCAGGTACAAACCGCGTCTCTCTAGCATTTTTAGTTCCGGAATGATTCAAGAGCATAGCTGACAGTTTTTATAAGTCCGGGCTTTTTTTTCAATGAATATATTTTTTCCCATTTATCACCACGCGCCGTGTAAATCATGCATTAAATTCACCGAATTTTGGGGTGTGTGTCGGGTCTACTCCCTGACCTCTAGCCTCGCTTTGAAAATGCCCACAACACTAAGTTTGATACGAGAAGAAAGCCCTTGATCATATCTATCCAATGGTGTAAAACTTGTTTAGATTGAGCAAGTATTTGGGGTCGAATTGACCAGTTGTAACTTGTGTTTTTTTCTGTGCACAAAAATCCCATAGGTAGGCTTGTTGAGTTAGCTTCGGAGCACAGCCGCCTACTTGTCATTTTCGTTATCAAGAAGTCCGGAAGCCGCCCTAAAACTTCGAAATTCGGATGCAGGGACATGCAAGGATGACTCAGGTACAAACCGCGTCTCTCTAGCATTTTTAGTTCCGGAATGATTCAAGAGCATAGCTGACAGTTTTTATAAGTCCGGGCTTTTTTTTCAATGAATATATTTTTTCCCATTTATCACCACGCGCCGTGTAAATCATGCATTAAATTCACCGAATTTTGGGGTGTGTGTCGGGTCTACTCCCTGACCTCTAGCCTCGCTTTGAAAATGCCCACAACACTAAGTTTGATACGAGAAGAAAGCCCTTGATCATATCTATCCAATGGTGTAAAACTTGTTTAGATTGAGCAAGTATTTGGGGTCGAATTGACCAGTTGTAACTTGTGTTTTTTTCTGTGCACAAAAATCCCATAGGTAGGCTTGTTGAGTTAGCTTCGGAGCACAGCCGCCTACTTGTCATTTTCGTTATCAAGAAGTCCGGAAGCCGCCCTAAAACTTAGAAATTCGGATGCAGGGACATGCAAGGATGACTCAGGTACAAACCGCGTCTCTCTAGCATTTTTAGTTCCGGAATGATTCAAGAGCATAGCTGACAGTTTTTATAAGTCCGGGCTATTTTTTCAATGAATATATTTTTTCCCATTTATCACCACGCGCCGTGTAAATCATTCATTAAATTCACCGAATTTTGGGGTGTGTGTCGGGTCTATTCCCTGACCTCTAGCCTCGCTTTGAAAATGCCCACAACACTAAGTTTGATACGAGAAGAAAGCCCTTGATCACATTGTTACGAAGTCACATACCAAAATGAAACAACATAACAGAACATTAAAGGGAAGGACCAACAATAGAAATGAATGTAAATGGAGTCAAGTTTAGGAACAAGAAATTAAAGTTATTTAATATAATACCAAATTAGCAACGAAAATTACATACAAAAGACCCCAAGGGGAATTTAAATAAATACATCGAGATAAATATAATTGTGGTGAGAAAATAACGAGAATGAGAGGGACAACTGACGGGGGGGAGGTACCTCCAATAATGGTGAGAATCTAGGCCAGGGTCTAGCGATGATGATGATGATGATGAACCAGCGTGGAGAATCCCAGATGTCATCGAAGACTCAACTCAACGGTAGTGAGGATTGGTGAAGGACATCAATGGGTATGGTAGTGAGCGTTCACTCGGCACCGGCCACACCTCACGGCCGCTGGCCCGCCAGAACATCGTACGCCACCCGGCCTCACGGCTGGAACTCTGGAAACCAAGGCTTAGCATCTGATGATCGACGGCCGAACAGTCCTTTTAAACCAACGATTACTTGAAGGAATTTTAAAGTCCATTCGCAGAAGTGATCAGGGACAATGGGACACAAAACGAAGTTGTAATCGCGACCACCACATACTTATTACATAAGATTACATACTAAATAGGAATTCTTAACACCCTCCCCCTCAGGGTGGAAAAATACGACAATAATGAAGTATTTTTCTGTAGTAATCTCACATTAAAAAAAATTTACTTAATTAAAGGATTTCAAATTGAATTGCCAAAATATAAATTACCAATCAAAATAACGATGTAAATACTGTTTGCCATCAACCTAACCGTTATCGATCAATAAATCTCACATTACAAAACTGTGATTTATACAATTCAAATACACAGCAGACTTAATCCTTAAATACCTCATTAAACTTAAATTCTGAAAAATTCATGATCTACTCAAACCATCAGCAATTATGTTCTGTTTGCCTGGGATGTGCTTGAATTCCAAATTATAACCTTGCAACAACAGACTCCACCTCATTAAACGTTGGCTTTTGTTCTTGAACTTATTGAGGTAAGTCAATGGATTGTGATCTGTAAACACAGTAACTGGGAAAGGGCCTGTAACATACACTTCAAAATGTGAAATTGCCAACATGAGACTCAACGTTTCCTTCTCAATTGTTGAGTAATTCTTTTGGTGCTTATTTAATTTCTTCGAGAAATAAATAACTGGATGTTCAACACCTTCGTCATCATCTTGCAATAATGCGGCACCGACGCCAACATCGCTTGCATCAATTACTAACTTAAAAGGTTTGCCAAAATCTGCTGCCATCAAAACTGGTTCAAGGGTCAACACACCTTTCAAATTCTCAAAAGCCGCCTGACAACTTTCTGTCCAGACAAATTTGGTGTTTTTCGCCAACAGATTGGTTAACGGTTCTGCGATATGTGCAAAATTTGAGCAGAATTTACGGTAAAAACCCGTCATGCCAAGAAATCGCATGAGTTCTTTCTTATGTGCTGGCACTTTAAAATCATTGATTGCTTGAACCTTAGCTGCTTTTGGCGAAACCTTTCCTTGACCAACCTCGTGACCTAAATAAGTCACATGAGCTTGACCTATTTCACTTTTCTTCAGATTAACAGTTAGATTAGCATCAGATAATTTATCAAACAATGCTTTTGTTCTAACAACATGATCAGTCCATGTATCAGAATAAATGATAACATCATCTATGTAAGCACCACAACCATCTAAGTCTGAAGTAATTTGATTCATCATTCTTGTGAACGTGCTAGGAGCATTTTTCATGCCAAATGGCATAACATTACACTCAAACAAACCATCGGGAGTTACAAAGGCAGAAATTTCTCTAGCTCTTTGTGTTAATGGCACTTGCCAATACCCTTTCAGAAGGTCGTACTTGCTTACATACTTGGCATGCCCTATTCGATCAATGCACTCATCCAACCGTGGAATGGGATATGAATCAGTTTTGGTAACAGAGTTCACTTTTCTATAATCAATACAAGGACGTTGTGTTCCATCTTCTTTTGGTACTAACACAACTGGTGAACTCCATGGGCTCTGATTAGCATGAGAAATTATGTCATTCTCTAACATGTATGTCACTGCTTTACGAACATACTCAAGTTTGGTCGGATTTAGACGGTATGGGTGTTGTTTGATCGGACTTGCATTTCCAACATCAACATCATGAAATAACATTGAAGTTCTCCCTGGTTTATCTTGGAATATTTGCACATACGATTCCAGAATCTCAACCATTTCATTGTGTTCTAGTTCAGGTAAATGACAAAGTTTACAATCTAGGTTCATTAACACATCAGAATTTTGATTCATGAGAGAACTAGTGACTGACGCAAATCTAACATCTTCGTCGTTTTCATTGTTATCTACAACCTTGTTCTCACTAATCTCTATAGAGGAACACGTCACAACTACAGGTTTGGTCTCAGAAATTCTCTCGTGATATTTCTTTAACATATTCACGTGACAAACCCTTCTAGTTTTCCTACGATCAGGTGTCTTGACAACATAATTGACACTATTGAGTTTTCTCTCAATGATGTATGGGCCGCTAAACTTAGCTCTCAATGGTTCGCCCTGAATTGGTAGCAAAATCAACACCTTTTCTCCAACCTGAAATGATCGTTCCCTAGCGTTCTTATCATACCATGATTTCATTCTTTCTTGAGAATTAGACAGGTTGGACTTAGCCATGTCATATGCTTTATATAGACGATCTTTGAAATAACAAACATACTCTAGCAGGTTAGTTTCTACCTGTGGCTCGGCAAGCCATCTCTCTTTGACCAATTTCAATGGGCCTCTAACCTCGTGTCCATACACAAGTTCAAACGGGCTAAACCCGGTAGATTCGTTTTGTGAATCTCGTGTGGCAAATAACAAGAAATCAATTCCTTTGTCCCAATCCTCTTGATTATCATGACAAAAGGTCTTGAGCATTGTTTTCAAGGTTTGGTGATATCTTTCTAACGCACCTTGTGATTGAGGGTGATAAGCAGATGAAACCATTTGTTCAATACCCAAAGCTTGCATTACTTCACCAAACACTCTACTCATAAAATTGGAACCTTGATCGTGCTGAATTTCTTTCGGAAGTCCCATTCTAGTGAAGAATTTAACTAGAGCGTCAGACACAGATTTGGCAGTAATATTACGCAAAGGAATTGCTTCTGGATATCGGGTACACGCATCCATAATTGTCAAAAGATACATATGACCAGATCTAGTTTTTGGCAAGGGACCCACACAATCAATTATGACCCGATCAAATGGTTGTCCACATGCAGGAATAGGAATAAGTGGTGCAACTTGGATCTTCTGATTTGGTTTTCCCACTACTTGACACGTGTGACATGTCCTGCAAAAGTCGCCGACATCTTGGTACAACTTTGGCCAAAAAAAGTGACACAAGATGCGGTCTTGAGTTTTCCGAACGCCCAAATGGCCTGAAGTGGGTGGTTCGTGGGCTAGTTTCAAAATTTCAGCCCGAAACGGTTTTGGTACCACAATTTGAGTTAAAACTCGCCATTCTTGATCAGCGGGTACCTCGGGGGAACGCCATTTGCGCATTAACACCCCAGAATTTGACCAAAAATAACACACCGGGACTTTTTCAGCCTCTTGTAAACTAAGTGCATCACTAGCTACTTTACGTAACTCTGGGTCACATTCCTGAGCTTTAATTAGTGCATTCTTATTCAATACAAGAGGGACCGAGAGATTAGGATTCGGATTCCTTTCCTCTCGGGAAACTTTGTCATTCAAAGTTTGAAAGAATGTTCCTGCCAGCTTAAAACATTCATCATCATTGGCCCTTAAAATTTCAGATGTGTCCTCGTTTTGTGAGGCACGAACCATTGAACGTGTAGTAACACATGCGGGAAAAATGCCCGGGAATTCATCTGATAAACGCTCTGTGTCTACACTACTATGAGGGACTTCGGTAACCTGTGCACAAGGATTACATTGAACTTTAGCCCCTGCAATATCGTTCCCAAGTAAGAACGTAACACACTCTATAGGCAAACTGGGTACTATACCAACTGAGACTGGCCCCGTCATAAAATCTGACTCAAGGTGTATAGTTTCAAGAGGTATTTTCAGAAAACCACCTTCTACACCCCTAATTAGAACACTAGTTTGGCTAGATTCACTTAAGGAAGGGACCACACCTTTAAGCAATAAGGATTGCGCGGCCCCTGTGTCCCTCAAAATCTTAACTTTATGAGAATCAACACCACCATTAACTGAAACACGTCCATGAGACATAAATGCTTCATAACCATTGTTCATTGGCTTTGTTACTTGACTTTCTTCCCCAGTCGCAACTTTAAGAGGAATTTCAACAATGTGATTTTTCTCAACATTGTGTTTTGGAAGGACAACTTCGCCACAAGATTCACTGGCAATAAACGCAATGGGCTTTTCCAGTTGGTCCCTCCGTTTGAAACATCTTTCAAATGTGTGGCCAATTTTGCCACAAAAACTACAAACAGGCCGGTTTTTCCGCCAATGTGGCTTTTCTGAAACCCCGGTGGGATTTTCTTTCCCTTTTGTAGGATCTGACTCTGTTTTAGAGTCACTGGACTGGACAGATTTATCACCAGACCGTTCACTATTCTTCGACCCTTTTGTCGATTTGGAGCGACTGGTGTCATGTCTATTGTCAGAGCCAAATGATTGCTTATGAGTAAGTTCATAATCATCTGCCATTCTGGCAGCTTTCTCTAACTTATTGACATCTCTATCTGCTAGATGTGTTTTTATATCATTGGGAAGACAACTCTTAAATTCTTCCATTAATATCAACTCCCTCATGTTATCAAAACGTTTGTCAATCTCCTTTGATTTGAGCCAACGATCAAAAGCATTAGCTTTCTCCCGTGCAAATTCAACATAAGTTTGCCCATCATTGTTTCTTCGTCTCATTTTCCTGAATTTTTGACGATATGCTTCTGGAACGAGCTCGTATGCTTTTAACACAGTTTGTTTCACTACATCATAATCGCCACTTTGTTCGGAAGACAAGGCAGTGTACACTTCCTTTGCTTTCCCTTCAAAAACAGTATGAAGTAATGTGGTCCAGTATTTTTTTGGCCACTCTAGCTTTTTTGCCAAATCCTCGAATGACGTGAAGTACCGTGTCACTTCCTTGCTATCAAATTTCGGAACGAGTCTAATGTTCTTACCAAAATCAAACCCTGAGTGAGCAACTTTTGTTGAGTTTGAAGATTGAACTTTGGATTCTTTCATTCCTAACTCTTTAAGCTTGAACTCATGTGCCATTTCTTTCTCTCTTAATTCAATCTCCTTGTCTTTAAGTTGTAATTGTAGCTTCAAAAGCTCAGCTTGCTCTTTTGGATCCGCAAATTGTGTTACACTTCCATCACTTTCAATTAAACCATTTGATACTAAAGCATGGCAAACAGTACGGTTTAAATAACTCTTCTTCGCCCCAATGAATACCTTGACTCCAAGAACTTGTGCAACTGCACACAATTGATCTTTGGTTAACTCATCAACAATGTCAACCGTTAAATCGGTTCTGCTTAAGAACTCTTCAGCAGAGTGGAAACTAAATTTCGGTTTCTTTTGGGCTTCCGCCATTTTCGGAAGGTTTCCAAAAATATTGATTAACCGCAAAAATGACACTTGCTAATGGTCTCTCTCCCGGACAAGCCCCCAAATTTCTGTTACGAAGTCACATACCAAAATGAAACAACATAACAGAACATTAAAGGGAAGGACCAACAATAGAAATGAATGTAAATGGAGTCAAGTTTAGGAACAAGAAATTAAAGTTATTTAATATAATACCAAATTAGCAACGAAAATTACATACAAAAGACCCCAAGGGGAATTTAAATAAATACATCGAGATAAATATAATTGTGGTGAGAAAATAACGAGAATGAGAGGGACAACTGACGGGGGGGAGGTACCTCCAATAATGGTGAGAATCTAGGCCAGGGTCTAGCGATGATGATGATGATGATGAACCAGCGTGGAGAATCCCAGATGTCATCGAAGACTCAACTCAACGGTAGTGAGGATTGGTGAAGGACATCAATGGGTATGGTAGTGAGCGTTCACTCGGCACCGGCCACACCTCACGGCCGCTGGCCCGCCAGAACATCGTACGCCACCCGGCCTCACGGCTGGAACTCTGGAAACCAAGGCTTAGCATCTGATGATCGACGGCCGAACAGTCCTTTTAAACCAACGATTACTTGAAGGAATTTTAAAGTCCATTCGCAGAAGTGATCAGGGACAATGGGACACAAAACGAAGTTGTAATCGCGACCACCACATACTTATTACATAAGATTACATACTAAATAGGAATTCTTAACAACATCTATCCAATGGTGTAAAACTTGTTTAGATTGAGCAAGTATTTGGGGTCGAATGGACCAGTTGTAACTTGTGTTTTTTTCTGTGCACAAAAATCCTATAGGTAGGCTTGTTGAGTTAGCTTCGGAGCACAGCTGCCTACTTGTCATTTTCGTTATCAAGAAGTCCGGAAGCCGCCCTAAAACTTAAAATTCGGATGCAGGGACATGCAAGGATGACTCAGGTACAAACCGCGTCTCTCTAGCATTTTTAGTTCCGGAATGATTCAAGAGCATAGCTGACAGTTTTTATAAGTCCGGCCTTTTTTTTCAATGAATATATTTTTCCCATTTATTACCACGCGCCGTGTAAATCATGCATTAAATTCACCTAATTTTGGGGTGTGTGTCGGGTCTACTCCCTGACCTCTAGCCTCGCTTTAAAAATGCCCACAACACTAAGTTTGATACGAGAAGAAAGCCCTTGATCATATCTATCCAATGGTGTAAAACTTGTTTAGATTGAGCAAGTATTTGGGGTCGAATTTACCAGTTGTAACTTGTGTTTTATTCTGTGCACAAAAATCCCATAGGTAGGCTTGTTGAGTTAGCTTCGGAGCACAGCCGCCTACTTGTCATTTTCGTTATCAAGAAGTACAGAAGCCGCCCTAAAACTTAGAAATTCGGATGCAGGGACATGCAAGGATGACTCAGGTACAAACCGGGTCTCTCTAGCATTTTTAGTTCCGGAATGATTCAAGAGCATAGCTGACAGTTTTTATAAGTCCGGGCTTTTTTTTCAATGAATATATTTTTTCCCATTAATCACCACGCGCCGTGTAAATCATTCATTAAATTCACCGAATTTTGGGGTGTGTGTCGGGTCTATTCCCTGACCTCTAGCCTCGCTTTGAAAATGCCCACAACACTAAGTTTGATACGAGAAGAAAGCCCTTGATCATATCTATCCAATGGTGTAAAACTTGTTTAGATTGAGCAAGTATTTGGGGTCGAATTGACCAGTTGTAACTTGTGTTTTATTCTGTGCACAAAAATCCCATAGGTAGGCTTGTTGAGTTAGCTTCGGAACACAGCCGCCTACTTGTCATTTTCGTTATCAAGAAGTCCGGAAGCCGCCTTAAAAGTTAGAAATTCGGATGCAGGGACATGCAAGGATGACTCGGGTACAAACCGCGTCTCTCTAGCATTTTTAGTTCCGGAATGATTCAAGAGCATAGATGACAGTTTTTATAAGTCCGGGCTATTTTTTCAATGAATATATTTTTTCCCATTTATCACCACGCGCCGTGTAAATCATGCATTAAATTCACCGAATTTTGGGGTGTGTGTCGGGTCTACTCCCTGACCTCTAGCCTCGCTTTGAAAATGCCCACAACACTAAGTTTGATTCGAGAAGAAAGCCCTTGATCACATCTATCCAATGGTGTAAAACTTGTTTAGATTGAGCAAGTATTTGGGGTCGAATTGACCAGTTGTAACTTGTGTTTTTTTCTGTGCACAAAAATCCCATAGGCAGGCTTGTTGAGTTAGCTTCGGAGCACAGCCGCCTACTTGTAATTTTCGTTATCAAGAAGTCCGGAAGCCGCCTTAAAACTTAGAAATTCGGATGCAGGGACATGCAAGGATGACTCAGGTACAAACCGCGTCTCTCTAGCATTTTTAGTTCCGGAATGATTCAAGAGCATAGCTGACAGTTTTTATAAGTCCGGGCTATTTTTTCAATGAATATATTTTTTCCCATTTATCACCACGCGCCGTGTAAATCATGCATTAAATTCACCGAATTTTGGGGTGTGTGTCGGTTCTACTCCCTGACCTCTAGCCTCGCTTTGAAAATGCCCACAACACTAAGTTTGATACGAGAAGAAAGCCCTTGATCACATCTATCCAATGGTGTAAAACTTGTTTAGATTGAGCAAGTATTTGGGGTCGAATTGACCAGTTGTAACTTGTGTTTTTTTCTGTGCACAAAAATCCCATAGGCAGGCTTGTTGAGTTAGCTTCGGAGCACAGCCGCCTACTTGTAATTTTCGTTATCAAGAAGTCCGGAAGCCGCCCTAAAATTTAGAAATTCGGATGCAGGGACATGCAAGGATGACTCAGGTACAAACCGCGTCTCTCTAGCATTTTTAGTTCCGGAATGATTCAAGAGCATAGCTGACAGTTTTTATAAGTCCGGGCTATTTTTTCAATGAATATATTTTTTCCCATTTATCACCACGCGCCGTGTAAATCATTCATTAAATTCACCGAATTTTGGGGTGTGTGTCGGGTCTATTCCCTGACCTCTAGCCTCGCTTTGAAAATGCCCACAACACTAAGTTTGATACGAGAAGAAAGCCCTTGATCACATCTATCCAATGGTGTAAAACTTGTTTAGATTGAGCAAGTATTTGGGGTCGAATTGACCAGTTGTAACTTGTGTTTTTTTCTGTGCACAAAAATCCCATAGGCAGGCTTGTTGAGTTAGCTTCGGAGCACAGCCGCCTACTTGTAATTTTCGTTATCAAGAAGTCCGGAAGCCGCCCTAAAACTTAGAAATTCGGATGCAGGGACATGCAAGGATGACTCAGGTACAAACCGCGTCTCTCTAGCATTTTTAGTTCCGGAATGATTCAAGAGCATAGCTGACAGTTTTTATAAGTCCGGGCTATTTTTTCAATGAATATATTTTTTCCCATTTATCACCACGCGCCGTGTAAATCATGCATTAAATTCACCGAATTTTGGGGTGTGTGTCGGGTCTACTCCCTGACCTCTAGCCTCGCTTTGAAAATGCCCACAACACTAAGTTTGATACGAGAAGAAAGCCCTTGATCATATCTATCCAATGGTGTAAAACTTGTTTAGATTGAGCAAGTATTTGGGGTCGAATTGACCAGTTGTAACTTGTGTTTTTTTCTGTGCACAAAAATCCCATAGGTAGGCTTGTTGAGTTAGCTTCGGAGCACAGCCGCCTACTTGTCATTTTCGTTATCAAGAAGTCCGGAAGCCGCCTTAAAAGTTAGAAATTCGGATGCAGGGACATGCAAGGATGACTCAGGTACAACCGCGTCTCTCTAGCATTTTTAGTTCCGGAATGATTCAAGAGCATAGCTGACAGTTTTTATAAGTCCGGGCTATTTTTTCAATGAATATATTTTTTCCCATTTATCACCACGCGCCGTGTAAATCATTCATTAAATTCACCGAATTTTGGGGTGTGTGTCGGGTCTATTCCCTGACCTCTAGCCTCGCTTTGAAAATGCCCACAACACTAAGTTTGATACGAGAAGAAAGCCCTTGATCAAATCTATCCAATGGTGTAAAACTTGTTTAGATTGAGCAAGTATTTGGGGTCGAATTGACCAGTTGTAACTTGTGTTTTTTTCTGTGCACAAAAATCCCATAGGTAGGCTTGTTGAGTTAGCTTCGGAGCACAGCCGCCTACTTGTCATTTTCGTTATCAAGAAGTCCGGAAGCCGCCCTTAAAACTTAAAAATTCGGATGCAGGGACATGCAAGGATGACTCAGGTACAAACCGCGTCTCTCTAGCATTTTTAGTTCCGGAATGATTCAAGAGCATAGCTGACAGTTTTTATAAGTCCGGGCTATTTTTTTCAATGAATATATTTTTTTCCCATTTATCACCACGCGCCGTGTAAATCATTCATTAAATTCACCGAATTTTGGGGTGTGTGTCGGGTCTATTCCCTGACCTCTAGCCTCGCTTTGAAAATGCCCACAACACTAAGTTTGATACGAGAAGAAAGCCCTTGATCAATCTATCCAATGGTGTAAAACTTGTTTAGATTGAGCAAGTATTTGGGGTCGAATTGACCAGTTGTAACTTGTGTTTTTTTCTGTGCACAAAAATCCCATAGGTAGGCTTGTTGAGTTAGCTTCGGAGCACAGCCGCCTACTTGTCATTTTCGTTATCAAGAAGTCCGGAAGCCGCCTTAAAACTTAGAAATTCGGATGCAGGGACATGCAAGGATGACTCGGGTACAAACCGCGTCTCTCTAGCATTTTTAGTTCCGGAATGATTCAAGAGCATAGCTGACAGTTTTTATAAGTCCGGGCTTTTTTTTCAATGAATATATTTTTTCCCATTTATCACCACGCGCCGTGTAAATCATGCATTAAATTCACCGAATTTTGGGGTGTGTGTCGGGTCTATTCCCTGACCTCTAGCCTCGCTTTGAAAATGCCCACAACACTAAGTTTGATACGAGAAGAAAGCCCTTGATCATATCTATCCAATGGTGTAAAACTTGTTTAGATTGAGCAAGTATTTGGGGTCGAATTGACCAGTTGTAACTTGTGTTTTTTTCTGTGCACAAAAATCCCATAGGTAGGCTTGTTGAGTTAGCTTCGGAGCACAGCCGCCTACTTGTCATTTTCGTTATCAAGAAGTCCGGAAGCCGCCCTAAAACTTAGAAATTCGGATGCAGGGACATGCAAGGATGACTCAGGTACAAACCGCGTCTCTCTAGCATTTTTAGTTCCGGAATGATTCAAGAGCATAGCTGACAGTTTTTATAAGTCCGGGCTATTTTTTCAATGAATATATTTTTTTCCCATTTATCACCACGCGCCGTGTAAATCATGCATTAAATTCACCGAATTTTGGGGTGTGTGTCGGGTCTACTCCCTGACCTCTAGCCTCGCTTTGAAAATGCCCACAACACTAAGTTTGATACGAGAAGAAAGCCCTTGATCATATCTATCCAATGGTGTAAAACTTGTTTAGATTGAGCAAGTATTTGGGGTCGAATTGACCAGTTGTAACTTGTGTTTTTTTCTGTGCACAAAAATCCCATAGGTAGGCTTGTTGAGTTAGCTTCGGAGCACAGCCGCCTACTTGTCATTTTCGTTATCAAGAAGTCCGGAAGCCGCCCTAAAACTTAGAAATTCGGATGCAGGGACATGCAAGGATGACTCAGGTACAAACCGCGTCTCTCTAGCATTTTTAGTTCCGGAATGATTCAAGAGCATAGCTGACAGTTTTTATAAGTCCGGGCTTTTTTTTCAATGAATATATTTTTTCCCATTTATCACCACGCGCCGTGTAAATCATGCATTAAATTCACCGAATTTTGGGGTGTGTGTCGGGTCTACTCCCTGACCTCTAGCCTCGCTTTGAAAATGCCCACAACACTAAGTTTGATACGAGAAGAAAGCCCTTGATCATATCTATCCAATGGTGTAAAACTTGTTTAGATTGAGCAAGTATTTGGGGTCGAATTGACCAGTTGTAACTTGTGTTTTTTTCTGTGCACAAAAATCCCATAGGTAGGCTTGTTGAGTTAGCTTCGGAGCACAGCCGCCTACTTGTCATTTTCGTTATCAAGAAGTCCGGAAGCCGCCCTAAAACTTAGAAATTCGGATGCAGGGACATGCAAGGATGACTCAGGTACAAACCGCGTCTCTCTAGCATTTTTAGTTCCGGAATGATTCAAGAGCATAGCTGACAGTTTTTATAAGTCCGGGCTTTTTTTTCAATGAATATATTTTTTCCCATTTATCACCACCGAATTTTGGGGTGTGTGTCGGGTCTACTCCCTGACCTCTAGCCTCGCTTTGAAAATGCCCACAACACTAAGTTTGATACGAGAAGAAAGCCCTTGATCATATCTATCCAATGGTGTAAAACTTGTTTAGATTGAGCAAGTATTTGGGGTCGAATTGACCAGTTGTAACTTGTGTTTTTTTCTGTGCACAAAAATCCCATAGGTAGGCTTGTTGAGTTAGCTTCGGAGCACAGCCGCCTACTTGTCATTTTCGTTATCAAGAAGTCCGGAAGCCGCCCTAAAACTTAGAAATTCGGATGCAGGGACATGCAAGGATGACTCAGGTACAAACCGCGTCTCTCTAGCATTTTTAGTTCCGGAATGATTCAAGAGCATAGCTGACAGTTTTTATAAGTCCGGGCTTTTTTTTCAATGAATATATTTTTTCCCATTATCACCACGCGCCGTGTAAATCATGCATTAAATTCACCGAATTTTGGGGTGTGTGTCGGGTCTACTCCCTGACCTCTAGCCTCGCTTTGAAAATGCCCACAACACTAAGTTTGATACGAGAAGAAAGCCCTTGATCATATCTATCCAATGGTGTAAAACTTGTTTAGATTGAGCAAGTATTTGGGGTCGAATTGACCAGTTGTAACTTGTGTTTTTTTCTGTGCACAAAAATCCCATAGGTAGGCTTGTTGAGTTAGCTTCGGAGCACAGCCGCCTACTTGTCATTTTCGTTATCAAGAAGTCCGGAAGCCGCCCTAAAACTTAGAAATTCGGATGCAGGGACATGCAAGGATGACTCAGGTACAAACCGCGTCTCTCTAGCATTTTTAGTTCCGGAATGATTCAAGAGCATAGCTGACAGTTTTTATAAGTCCGGGCTATTTTTTCAATGAATATATTTTTTCCCATTTATCACCACGCGCCGTGTAAATCATGCATTAAATTCACCGAATTTTGGGGTGTGTGTCGGGTCTACTCCCTGACCTCTAGCCTCGCTTTGAAAATGCCCACAACACTAAGTTTGATACGAGAAGAAAGCCCTTGATCATATCTATCCAATGGTGTAAAACTTGTTTAGATTGAGCAAGTATTTGGGGTCGAATTGACCAGTTGTAACTTGTGTTTTTTTCTGTGCACAAAAATCCCATAGGTAGGCTTGTTGAGTTAGCTTCGGAGCACAGCCGCCTACTTGTCATTTTCGTTATCAAGAAGTCCGGAAGCCGCCCTAAAACTTAGAAATTCGGATGCAGGGACATGCAAGGATGACTCAGGTACAAACCGCGTCTCTCTAGCATTTTTAGTTCCGGAATGATTCAAGAGCATAGCTGACAGTTTTTATAAGTCCGGGCTTTTTTTTCAATGAATATATTTTTTCCCATTTATCACCACGCGCCGTGTAAATCATGCATTAAATTCACCGAATTTTGGGGTGTGTGTCGGGTCTACTCCCTGACCTCTAGCCTCGCTTTGAAAATGCCCACAACACTAAGTTTGATACGAGAAGAAAGCCCTTGATCATATCTATCCAATGGTGTAAAACTTGTTTAGATTGAGCAAGTATTTGGGGTCGAATTGACCAGTTGTAACTTGTGTTTTTTTCTGTGCACAAAAATCCCATAGGTAGGCTTGTTGAGTTAGCTTCGGAGCACAGCCGCCTACTTGTCATTTTCGTTATCAAGAAGTCCGGAAGCCGCCCTAAAACTTAGAAATTCGGATGCAGGGACATGCAAGGATGACTCAGGTACAAACCGCGTCTCTCTAGCATTTTTAGTTCCGGAATGATTCAAGAGCATAGCTGACAGTTTTTATAAGTCCGGGCTTTTTTTTCAATGAATATATTTTTTCCCATTTATCACCACGCGCCGTGTAAATCATGCATTAAATTCACCGAATTTTGGGGTGTGTGTCGGGTCTACTCCCTGACCTCTAGCCTCGCTTTGAAAATGCCCACAACACTAAGTTTGATACGAGAAGAAAGCCCTTGATCATATCTATCCAATGGTGTAAAACTTGTTTAGATTGAGCAAGTATTTGGGGTCGAATTGACCAGTTGTAACTTGTGTTTTTTTCTGTGCACAAAAATCCCATAGGTAGGCTTGTTGAGTTAGCTTCGGAGCACAGCCGCCTACTTGTCATTTTCGTTATCAAGAAGTCCGGAAGCCGCCCTAAAACTTAGAAATTCGGATGCAGGGACATGCAAGGATGACTCAGGTACAAACCGCGTCTCTCTAGCATTTTTAGTTCCGGAATGATTCAAGAGCATAGCTGACAGTTTTTATAAGTCCGGGCTTTTTTTTCAATGAATATATTTTTTCCCATTTATCACCACGCGCCGTGTAAATCATGCATTAAATTCACCGAATTTTGGGGTGTGTGTCGGGTCTACTCCCTGACCTCTAGCCTCGCTTTGAAAATGCCCACAACACTAAGTTTGATACGAGAAGAAAGCCCTTGATCATATCTATCCAATGGTGTAAAACTTGTTTAGATTGAGCAAGTATTTGGGGTCGAATTGACCAGTTGTAACTTGTGTTTTTTTCTGTGCACAAAAATCCCATAGGTAGGCTTGTTGAGTTAGCTTCGGAGCACAGCCGCCTACTTGTCATTTTCGTTATCAAGAAGTCCGGAAGCCGCCCTAAAACTTAGAAATTCGGATGCAGGGACATGCAAGGATGACTCAGGTACAAACCGCGTCTCTCTAGCATTTTTAGTTCCGGAATGATTCAAGAGCATAGCTGACAGTTTTTATAAGTCCGGGCTTTTTTTTCAATGAATATATTTTTTCCCATTTATCACCACGCGCCGTGTAAATCATGCATTAAATTCACCGAATTTTGGGGTGTGTGTCGGGTCTACTCCCTGACCTCTAGCCTCGCTTTGAAAATGCCCACAACACTAAGTTTGATACGAGAAGAAAGCCCTTGATCATATCTATCCAATGGTGTAAAACTTGTTTAGATTGAGCAAGTATTTGGGGTCGAATTGACCAGTTGTAACTTGTGTTTTTTTCTGTGCACAAAAATCCCATAGGTAGGCTTGTTGAGTTAGCTTCGGAGCACAGCCGCCTACTTGTCATTTTCGTTATCAAGAAGTCCGGAAGCCGCCCTAAAACTTAGAAATTCGGATGCAGGGACATGCAAGGATGACTCAGGTACAAACCGCGTCTCTCTAGCATTTTTAGTTCCGGAATGATTCAAGAGCATAGCTGACAGTTTTTATAAGTCCGGGCTTTTTTTCAATGAATATATTTTTTCCCATTTATCACCACGCGCCGTGTAAATCATGCATTAAATTCACCGAATTTTGGGGTGTGTGTCGGGTCTACTCCCTGACCTCTAGCCTCGCTTT
>NW_022985805.1:0-20866 GCF_902459465.1 Asterias rubens
ATTGTGGTAATTAAACCAAGTAGCCTTACGTTTGTTTAACTTGAAATGATTTAGCGCAAGTGAAAGAACTAAAGGTAATATATGAGGTCTATTTTTGTTCGTTTCGCAGGCTTATTTAATGTAGGATAAATAACTTGTAGGTAGATTATTAAAAAGTGACCTTATTTCGTTGTTGAAAATATCTCACTCAAATTTGCGCCACCAAATAATCTAACTTTTAAAGCCTTCGGTACACTTCAACCACCCCCCCCCCCAAAAAAAAAAAAAAAATAATAATAATATTAATAATATTAATAACAAAATATGGCCATCTTATGCATGTTGTTGTGTTAGAAAATTGCAAGGATTTTACTAAAACGCAAGGCTTACCATTTGAATTTTTGTAACAAAAAATGCAAGGCTTTGAACATCCATTTTTTGTAGGGTAAACCGTTTTTGTTTACTAAAAAAGTTTAGAGAGATGAGCCTTGTGCCTCAAAATAAATACATCAATAAAACATTTTTTTAAAAATACAAACAAAACAAGGGGTAGCTGTCCTACAGTTTATCAAATTTTGGGCCATAAATTTAAGAAAACACAAAGAGTTGTTTTTATATTCACTCAAATAATGCGATAGGTACCTCCAACTCTGATGTGTTTTTAACATCAAATCTCAATCTTAGAAAAAAAATGAAAGGTACATGATGCCATCACTGAAGAAACCAGCTTCATTTTAATGCATACAAATCGAACTTCAAAAATGTGGTCAAATAATACAAATAAATAAAATCACAAGGCATAAGTCAAGCATTTTTTATCAATGTTTTGTAATTTTGTTTATTTGAATAGTACAATATAACACATTTGGCTTGATCAATAGTTAAAGGCAGTGGACACTATTGGTAATTACTCAAAGTAATTATTAGCATAAAACCTTTCTTGGTGACGAGTAATGGGGAGAGGTTGATAGTATAAAACATTGTGAGAAACGGCTCCCCCTGAAGTGCCATAGTTTTCGAGAAAGAAGTAATTTTCCACAAATTTAGAACTTGAGGTCTCGAAATCAACCATCTGAACGCACACAACTTCGTGTGACATGGGTGTTTTTTTCTTCATTATTATCTCGCAACTTCGATGACCGTTTGAGCTCAAATTTCACAGGTTAGTTATTTTTATGCATATGTTGAGATACACCAACTGTGAAGGCTAGTCCTTGACAATTACCAATAGTGTCCTCTGCCATTAAACCTGCAATTGTATGTTGATTTAAAGACACTGGACATGTTTGGTAATTGTCAAAGACCAGTATTCACTCTTGATGTATCTCAAAATATGCATAACATAACAAACCTGTAAAAATTTGAGCTCAGTTGGTCGTCAAATTTGCAATTAGAGAACAATGAAAGCAAAAACGCCCTTGTTGCACAAGTTGTGTGCTTTCATCAGATGCTTGATTTCGAGACCTCAAATTCTAATTCTGAGGTCTCGAAATAAAATTCAAATATTTTAGTGAGAAATCGCTTCTGTCTTAAAAACTATGTTACTTCACAGGGAGCTGTTTCTCATAATGTTTTATACTATCTCCAGCTCTCCATTGCTCGTTACCAAGTAAGTTTTTAATGATAACAACTGTTTTGAGTAATTACCAATTGTGTCCAGTGTCTTCAAAGGAATTGTATAATGCTGAACCACGGTTCTATAAGGTTATATCGCAAATTGTATAAATTTATATCGCAATTGTATCAGGGAAATATTGCAATAGTTCAAGATTATATCACAATCATATATAAAGGTTATATCGCAAATGTAAAAGGTTATATCGCAATCGTCTAAAGGTAATATCGTAATTGTATATACAGTTATATTGCAATTGTATAAGGTTTTATATTCAAGGAATAATGACCCAGGATTCTGTGTTGTTTGAATTTTGACATTAAATTTGCTTTGACACTGTTGCCCATATTGAAGTTTTAAGTAAAATAGTCTTTTACGTTTTGCATAATTTGTATTGAACATTAGGAAAGCTCTTTAAAAGAATTTCCAAGTGTGGCCTTTGAATTACTTGGCTCATGAAACTTAATGGACAGTTAATAATTATGACATGGGTAGTCAGCCCAGTGATCTCCATGACCCCTCCTAAAATTCCAGCCCGGATGCCCACGATTATGAATTGTAAATCAAGAACTTGTGGTTCAGTAACTAGACGCTTGTCATTTTTAAAATAGCGGTTAGCTTGGTAGCATTTGAACTCACAACCTTGTCACTGCAAGTCCTGTAGTCTAACCACTGAACCATCACAAAATTGTCATTGTAAAATGAGCAGTTAGCTGGTAGATTTCGAACCAACAACATTCTGATTGCAAGTCCTGCAGTCTAACCACTGGACCACCATTAGCTTGGTAGGATTCGAACCCACAACCTTGTGGATGCAAGTCCTGCAGTCTAACCACTGGACCACCATTAGCTTGGTAGGATTCGAACCCACAACCTTGTAACTGCAAGTCCTGCAGTCTACCACTGGACCACAGTTAGCTGGGTAGGATTCGAACCCACAACCTTGTGGATGCAAGTCCTGCAGTCCAACCACTGGACCACAGTTAGCTTGGTAGGATTCGAACCCACAACCTTGTGGATGCAAGTCCTGCAGCCTAACCACTGGACCACAGTTAGCTTGGTAGGATTCGAACCCACAACCTTGTGGATGCAAGTCCTGCAGTCCAACCACTGGACCACAGTTAGCTTGGTAGGATTCAAACCCAGAACCTTGTGATTGCAAGTCCTGCAGTCCAACCACTGGACCAGTTAGCTGGGTAGGATTCGAACCCACAACCTTTTGATTGCAAATCCTGCAGTCTAACCACTGAACCACAGTAAGCTTGGTAGGATTCGAACCAACAACCTTGTAACTGCAAGTCCTGCAGTCGAACCACTAAACCATCACAAAATTGTCATTGTAAAATGAGCAGTTAGCTGGTAGATTTCGAACCAACAACATTCTGATTGCAAGTCCTGCAGTCTAACCACTGGACCACCATTAGCTTGGTAGGATTCGAACCCACAACCTTGTAACTGCAAGTCCTGCAGTCTAACCACTGGACCACAGTTAGCTTGGTAGGATTCGAACCCACAACCTTGTGGATGCAAGTCCTGCAGTCTAACCACTTGATCAGTTTGATTGGTAGGATTCAAACCCAGAACCTTGTGATTGCAAGTCCTGCAGTCCAACCACTGGACCAGTTGGCTGGGTAGGATTCGAACCCACAACCTTTGATTGCAAGTCCTGCAGTCTAACCACTGAACCACAGTAAGCTTGGTAGGATTCGAACCAACAACCTTGTAACTGCAAGTCCTGCAGTCGAACCACTAAACCATCACAAAATTGTCATTGTAAAATGAGCAGTTAGCTGGTAGATTTCGAACCAACAACATTCTGATTGCAAGTCCTGCAGTCTAACCACTGGACCACCATTAACTTTGTAGGATTCGAACCCACAACCTTGTGATTGTAAGTCCTGCAGCCTAACCACTGGACCACAGTTAGCTTGGTAGGATTCGAACCCACAACCTTGTGGATGCAAGTCCTGCAGTCTAACCACTGGACCACAGTTAGCTGGTAGGATTCGAACCCACAACCTTTTGATTGCAAGTCCTGCAGTCTAACCGCTGAACCACAGTTAGCTTGGTAGGATTCAAACCCACAACCTTGTGATTGCAAGTCCTGACGGTTAGCTTGGTAGGATTCGAACCCACAACCTTGTGATTGCAAGTCCTGACGGTTAGCTTGGTATAATTTAAACCCACAACATTTTGATTGCAAGTCTAGTCTAACCACTGAAACACAGTTGGCTTGGTAGGATTCAAACCCACAACTTTGTGATTGTAAGTCCTGCAGTCTAACCACTGACCACCATTAGCTTGGTAGGATTTGAACGTACAACCTTTTGAGTGCAAGTCCTGCAGTCTAACCAATGGGCAAATAGTGATTCAGTAACAATAGCGGACAATATTTATTTTAATCATTATAAAATTGGTGGTTAGCTAGGTAGGATTCGAACCCACAACCTTGTGATTGCAAGTCCTGCAGTCTAACCACTGAACCACAGTTAGCGTGGTAGGATTCAAACCAACAACCTTGTAACTGCAAGTCCTGCAGTCGAACCACTGGACCACAGTTAGCTTGGTAGGATTCGAACCTACAACCTTGTGTTTGCAAGTCCTGCAGTCTAACCACTGAAACACAGTGAGCTTGGTAGGATTGAAACCAACAACCTTGTAACTGCAAGTCCTGCAGTCGAACCACTGGACCACAGTTAGCTTGGTAGGATTCGAACCTACAACCCTGTGATTGTAAGTCCTGCAGTCTAACCACTGAAACACAGTTAGCTTGGTAGGATTCAAACCTTTAATCTTGTGATTGCAAGTCCTGCAGTCTAACCACTGAACCACAGTTAGCTTAGTAGGATTCAAACCAACAACCTTGTAACTGCAAGTCCTGCAGTCTAACCACTGGACCACAGTTAGCTTAGTAGGATTCAAACCTACAACCTTGTGATTGCAAGTCCTGCAGTCTAACCACTGGACCAAGTTGACCACCATCCTGGAATAGTTTCATTACTTCTGTTGATGAGTTGTGGATTGCATTCAAGAGGTCAAAGTGCAAAAGAAGACATCTGGAGATGCTGCATGTTGTTCTGAGCTAAACAAAAAAAGGGAGACGGACAAGTAACCTGTTAAAGGCAGTGGATACTATTGGTAATTGTCAAAGACTAGCCTTCACAGTTGGTGTATCTCAACATATGCATAAATAACTAACCTGTGAAAATTTGAACTCAATCAATCGTTGAAGTTGCGAGATAATAATGAAAGAAAAAACAACCTTGTCACACGAAGTTGGTGTGCTTTCAGATGCTTGATTTCGAGACCTCAATTTCTAAATCTGAGGTCTTGAAATCAAATACGTGGGAAATTACTTCTTTCTCGATTGGTCATCCAAGTTGCGAGATAATAACAAAAGAAAAAAACACCCTTGTCACATGAAGTTGTGTGCGTTTAGATGGTTGATTTCGAGACCTCGAGTTCTAAATCTGAGGTCTCGAAATCAAATTCGTGGAAAATTACTTCTTTCTTGAAAACTACATCACTTCAGTGGGAGCCATTTCTCACAATGTTTTATACTATCAACCTCTCCCCATTACTCGTCACCAAGAAAAGTTTTATGCCAATAATTATTTTGAGTAATTACCAATAGTGTCCACTGCCTTTACAGAGCTGTTAAATGATCAGGTTAAAGGAAAGGGATATGTTTGGTAATCACTCTTAAAATTAGTGGCAATAACAACCTTTGGTCAGAAGCCTACAGCGGATTGGGATACATAAAGCATTATTGAAACTAGTTAACCTCATCAACAACCAATAGCTTGTTTATTCCTCTTGTCAGGAAGTCGGCCACTGTGAATGTCAGCTTAATCATATCTTCATTCAACTGTTTGTTTATTTTTGTTTAATTTTTATAACTGTTGTTCATATGCGATGCTTTCCAGATCTGGTTAGGGATTGTTCTGTGATTTTTATGTTTTTTGTGCAATTCTGTGTCTTTTGCCCTGTTACTTTTGTGGTCTATTGTCATTTGTGCATTTTAATTTGTTATGTTTTTTAATCGTATTACATGAAACTATCTTATTATTGTATTAACTGACCAATTGTGAATTTAAGACCGCAATTCAGGTTTCTTTTACTGCCAGTGTCTTTTTTAAATATTGTTGAATAACTAAACCATTAATTATATATTATTACATTTCACTTTCGATTCGTAAGACGTGTTTTTTTTTTAAGCCAAGCAGTGACGCTTCTCAGTATGTGTATTCCCATCAGGGAATTTCCTTCATGCGTTGACATATTTTCTCTTGATTTTCAGCGATATCTCAAAAACCTGACCACCCTTGAAAATGTAAGTCTTAATGTGCACATCTACATTTTAATCGATTAAACAGTCAAACTGTTCCATAAACTAAAGGTTTACTTGCCCTTTAAAGTCTGCATTTCTTCTGTTAAAGACACTGGACACCTTTGGTAATTGTCAAAGACAAGTCTTCACAGTTGGTGTATCTCAACTATGCATAAGTAACCAACCTGCAAAAGTTTGAGCTTGATTGGTCATCGGAGTTGCGAGATAATAATGAAACTTGGAAAAAACACCCTTGTCACACAAAGTTGTGTGCTTTCAGATGCTTGATTGCGAGACCTCAAATTCTACACCCGAGGTTTTGAAATTAAGTTCATTGAAAATTGCTTCTTTCTCGAAAACTTTGCACTTCAGCGGGAGCAGTTACTCATAGTCATAATGTTTTATACTATCAACCTCTCCCCATTACTCGTTACCAAGTGAGGTTTTATGCTAATAATTATTTTGAGTAATTACCAATAGTGTCCACTGCCTTTAAAGTCTGCATTTCTTCAAATCAAATTTTATGTGTATGGTGAAAACTAGCCCACCTTGTTGAGCTGTTAATGGCTCCGCTTTTAACATCGGTCTCATCACTGTCACCATTACAGCCCACCTTCGATACATGTCTTAAAAGTTTTCAAAGGTCGCAAAATGCGAGGTAGTTTGATTGCAAATTTCTCCCATTTAAAAAAGTCCTATACTACTCCAACATACCTCATTTTATTCCTTACATTTGTGGAATTACTATGACACATAACAGGGCTTACTAAATGATGACTTTGTCCAGATGTGATGATTTGAAAATTGGTCCAAAAAAACGTGTACAAAAATTACATTTAACGTGACTATTCTCGGGCGCCGCCATCTTTTAATGATTCTCCCGCTGTTGATCAGGGGCGCCCGGCAAATCTTGCAAGTCATGAATATCCATAAGGTGACGTCATGATCGCTAGGCTTATGTGCGTGTACAGTAAAAAGTGAATATGTATAAGATGACGTAGCGATGCGCTGTATCTGGAAACTACAACCGCGCAACGTCACCTCATACATATTCATATTTGCTTTGTACACCACACAAATTGATAAATCAGCGTAGCCATACCGCGTCACGTGACATTACCTCTTGGATATTCATGACTTGCAAGATTTGCCTGGTGCCCTGACTTCTCACGTCCAACAAGAGGAGAATCATTAACACATGGCGGCGCCCTAGAATAGTCACGTTAAATGTCATTTTTGTACACGTTTTTTTGGACCAATTTTCAAATCATCACATCTGGACAAAGTAAGCCCTGTTATGTGTCACAGTAATTCCACAAATGTAAGGAATAAAATGAGGTATGTTGGAGTAGTATAGGATTTTTTTAAATGGGAGAAATTTGCAATCAAACTACCACGCATTTTGCGACCTTTGAAAACTTAGCGTTTAAGACATGTATCGAAGGTGGGCTGTAATGGTGACAGTGATGAGACCGATGTTAAAAGCGGAGCCATTAACAGCTCAACAAGGTGGGCTAGGTGAAAACAAAATACTGTGAATATTGTTTACCGTCAAAATAAGTGGTGTCCGTTCTGTCATCTGGGGCTGGGATGAAAGGGGCTTCTGTCTCCCTGATTCGCTTCCAGTCGATGCGTGGAATAGTGGATGGGACTTCAGGTCTGAAGAAAGCAAGATAATATATTTGAGAAAATTATGGGAAAGCGTCATTAAAGAAAATGGCTAATGTGAACATCCTTTTTATCTGACAGTTACCAACCTAACACACAAGACAAGAACATAAACAAAAACAACAACAACAAACTGTCAGTGTCTTCATTCCCATTTTAGCATTCGACCGGAAGTCGCACGTCTGGCTTGATCCCCAATAAAACGTGGATGAAAACAAACAACAACCACATGAAACCGCGACCAAAATGGTGGTCTCTTTTAGTTTGCGTAGACTACCGTAGAGAGCAAAAAATCCCCATCGGATTGCTTCAGAAAGAAGGAAAACGGACCTAAAACATCCATCAAAAACCTCCATGTTCCCCGTCCACAAATGACCTAAAAAACATGCTCAAAACTTACCTTTAAATATTGAAAATGCTTGAAAAATGCGAGTTCTAGTGGTTGTGTTTTTGTTAACCACCGTCCTAGCTACACGACGTACACACACGCATCACGGCAATAACCAACGGAACTTTCGCAATGCTTTCTGGAAAAACAATAAAATGGAAGTTTATTTAAAGGTGACGCAATGAGGTGGCACTACTAATAGTAGTACTATTATTGAAATACTTTCTAAATCACCAAACTATCTTTTTGAATTGTACAAACAATTTACGGGTTTTCCCCGCCAGATATAAATATATGCAGAAACATAGTTATGTGATCTGAAAACAAATTAATCAGAAAGATTATAAATTGAAACAGTCAGGTCCCATTTTTTCTTAAAGCAGAAAATGTCCCTTAAAAATGTTAGTAGAAATGAGCAGGATACAAGTCAAAAGTTACTTATACGACGTTACAGTGAACGAGATGTTAACAGTTTTACTTGAATTTTTCCATGCCTTTTAAACGTATTGTAAAACGGTTGCATACAGTGATTTCATAACAAAAATGTTCCTAGAACAATTATTAATATGCTTTTCAAACTAACAGTATTCTCTACACTCTGTTAAACAAATTGCTTTGGATATGAAAAATTCAAATCTTATTTCAATAGATATTTTCTTTTGTCATTATTAATAGATTTGCCACAGATTTTTTTTCTTGAGAAATGAATCAGCTGTTGCAAACTGCTTGCCAACCAAAAAGGACCTTAAGGTCAAAATTCAACAAAATAATAGTAAAAATGCCCTCGAAGGCTAACAAGTACAAGTCAAACAAATCAAAAGTAATTTTAGCAGTAGGGCCTTCACTAACTAAATTTCTTACCCATTATTTTTGGATGGTACTTGAAGTGGACGAAAGGAAAATAGAAGATAAGACCAGAGAAGATGAAGAGACATGCGTAGATAGTTTCCATTCCTGGACCATTAATGAAGGGACACACAACAAGGTAACAGGCGGTGATGAATACAACAACCACGAAGATCATGGGTACCTGGGGGAAATAAGGAAAACAACTTTTGTGAGTGCTGAGATTAGGGAGAGGCAAGTTGGTCTCAATTTCTTGACCAATAATAAAGTGAGGCACGACAAGGTAACTGTTGTAATACTACTTTGTGTGCAGAGGCACACATGTTGAAGTTGGTAATAAAATACTCCATCTTACGATCACTTCATATCCCACCGCTGCAACCATGAAGTCACTTCATATCCCACCTATGCCACCATGAAGATTGAGTATTTTATCACCAACTCAAACATGTGTGCCTCCACACACAAAGTATTATTACAACACCAACATGCGGTGATGAAGACAACAATGACAAAGATCATTGGTACATGGGGAATAAGGAACAACTTTTGTGCGAAGATCATTGGTCGTATATGGGGAATATTAAGGAACAACTTTTGTGAGTTCTGAGATCAGGGAGAGGCAAGTAATTGGTCTCCGTTCCTGGACCATTAATGAAGGGAGACACGACAATGTAACAGGCGGTGATGAAGACAACCACGAAGATCATTGGTACCTGGGAAACAAGGAAAAGCGCTCTTGATATATGCCTTTTTGTTTTTAATTGATACAAAACGTGCTAAGAAATTGCCCGGTAGCTAGAGGCAGTTCGGAGCCTATATTTTTAGCAGCGGGTGGACATTTTTGCAATCGGGGAAAAAGAATATTAATATTGTGGTTTTACCCAGATACACCGATGTGTGTTAGCACTGTATACTCAGTACTTTCCAGAGCTCTGCGAAAATAAATCACAGGCATATTCGGGTGGGATGAAACAGAAACCAATTGCTGAGTTTAGAGGCAGCTCATAATACATACAGTAAAGAACTTTCCTAACTACGAAAAAGGCCTACTTGTTGGCGTACTTTAAAGGGTCTCGGGCGATCCGGTAGACGGTACCGGAGTATCGGGACGGCCAGCACGGCACTACCGTAGAAGATCCACCCAGCAAAGCTCAGTCCGTAGACCAACGTGTCGAAAGATCCAACGGCGATGAGAAAGACCGCAATAATAGCCTGGTATAGGTGAAGAAATGAAAGCAGAGTTTAAAATGTTTCATAGGGCTGATTTAAAGGCACTGGACACTATTGGTGATTGCTCAGAAATAATAATTGTCAGCATAAAAGTTTACTTAGTAGCAAGCAATGGAGAGCTATTGACGGTATAAAACATTGTGAGAAACGGCTCCCTCTGAAGTAACGTAGTTTTTGAGAAAAGTGTAACTATTTCTCACTCGAATAATAGAAAGACTTCATATGAAAGCACATGAACTTGCATCTTAAGACAAGCACACACATTGTTGTGCAACAGTGTTTTCCATTCAATTATTCTCTCGCAACTTGGATGACCAATGAGTCAACATTTCCACAGACTTGTTAGACTTTATGCATGATGTCGTGATGCACCAAGTGAGAATACTGGTCTTTGACATTATGGGGGAAATAATAATGGGCGGGGCTTACTTCCAGAAAGATTCCTTGGAGGGGTGTTCTCCTCTTTATCCTGATCATGCTCAGAACCTGGGCCATGTGACCCTCACGACTCGTAACGTACGGAAGCCTAGACAAAACAATATTTAACAGCATAAAAATACATTTAAAATTTACTCCATGCAGTGTATTAAAATTGATCCGTGTGTTGTCACATAGGGCATACAGATACACCTAAAAATTAACATCATGTCCTACCTGGGTGTTAAAATGTACACTAGGGTGTTAAATTTGACACCATGGTGTTCAGGCTAAAATGAACATCATGTCCTACCTGTGTGTTTAAATTTACACCAGGGTGTTAAATTTGACACCATGGTGTTCAGGCGAAAATGAACATCATGTCCTATCTGGAATCTGTAAGAGACGACCCCATTGCTCCCCCGAAGACTGAGATGCAGATACCTAGAGGTACGATCCAATACATGACACCAAGCGATACCTCAGAGAAATTCTGGTCACACAAAAATAACCAAGATTCAGACAGTTTTTAAAGAAACGTGTTCTTGAGAAATCATTTTTTTTCTTCAAAAGACTTGATCAGGCATGAAGTATTTTCTTCTGCATCTAAAAGCACACAGATTTGTGCATGGGGGTTTTTTTCCTTTCATAACTCTCTTGTAACTTCGCATGACCAATTGAGCCCAAATTTTCACAGACTTGTTATTTAATGCATACAGACCTGATACTTCACAGAGGCAACGAATGCGATTAACAGTTAACTAACAGTTAGCAATTACCAGTGCACTGCAGTGCACTACATGTAAATATTATTAATACATTACCAGGGCAACTGCTTTTGATGCGATCATCTCATTTGGGGACAGAACAGTCAGATACGACAGGTTGACGAAGATGTAAATCACTATGGTAATAGGAATGCTAATTATTACGGCCAATGGAACATTTCTAGAGAATGAAAATAAAATAATGCATTTTGTTGTTATTTATAAGTAAGGGATACGACAAGTTATACGGAACAAAACATATAAGGTTCAAATTATAGTTTGTAATGGCCTTACACGTTACGAGTACAGCAAACAATTTGATGAGCACATCAGGCACCCCACAAACCCCAGGGACCACAAAGTCTGCTGTGTACGTCCCCAGGGCTAGCGTGACGAGAGCCATACCCCCAGGACGCATGAGCAGACTGGAAGTCCATGAGTATAGCAATGCTGGGATGTCTCCATAGGCTTCCTTTAGGAAGATGTACTGGCTTCCTGACTTCCCTGTTACGATACTCAGTTCAGCGAAGCACTAAGGCACCTGGCCAATAGAATGAAAGAGTTAAATTGTTGTACTACAAATTGCATAGAAGAGTGGTTCATGCTCAAAAGGTACAAAACCCTACATTCCAATAACACAATGAATATAGTGCTTTGAAACCACCGTAAAATCTCAGAAAAGAGCGTCATTTTTTGCTATTAAGCAGGAAACGTTGCTCTTCTATAACACAGAAATGGCGCTTCATAGAGCTGCTTTAAGAAATGGATAATTACAGCACATGCTTCAAGTGAGATTATCAGTCATGGCACATGTAGAATATGTGTTGTATTCTGCTAAGCAAAAACAACTACCATGTATTAAGCAATATTTTCGGCCTAAAGGAGCACTACAAGACCCAAAACTGATTACCCAAAAAACAGCCCGCCCGACATTTAGCATGAACATCTGACGTCACACTTTAATTACAGGCTCATGAATAACGCCAGAGACCGGCCTCCAACCGGTGTGTACATTCACCTTTGACCTATATTCATTTCACATAGAGGGTGCGTTCGTTTATCTTCCCTGGGTCGACCCCGGTGTGTGACGGTTTTTTTTCCAGGACGAACGTGTGCAGATAATTAACCACGTTCGTCCTGGAAGAAAAAAACGCCACACACCGGGGTCGACCCAGGGAAGCTAAACGAATGCAACCCAGAGATACGCAGTAAAATGGAAAGCTAATGTCACTGCACGTTTATCCAATGATATCATAATTATCCATCCAATGGAATCACTAGATATGAGTAGCAGATACGTGTCTTACAGGGGTCCACACGCTGACAGTGAGCTCGATCAACTCACCTGCTATGAGACTAACCCACATACCACACATACCACCAGTTAGCAACTGACCATCACAACGTAGCTGGTTGCAAGTCTTATAATGCATTGTCTATGTGTAAATGAAGGAAACCAGCCTATTACTTAATACGCACAATTAGGCTAGTTTACCGTGAGCGCAATGTTTTTACTGACACACTACTACGTATGCGCTGGTTTATGCGCTACAACTCACACAAAGAGTCAGTTACCAAAGTACATTTAGTAATATGCGCTATGAAAGTAAACAGTAGTCAAGACACAACATGGTAAATGGTTTATTACTCAATGTTTTTATTAAATCGTAAAGAATGAAGCGAGGATCTGAAGTCGTAATTGGATAATAAATCGTACAAATTACGCCTAAATCAAAAGTGTTGGCACCTTTTTTGGGTTGTAATTGCATTCAAGCCTTAAAATTCAAAATTTAGGCCCCAAAAATGTAAAGCAGTTGACTTTTTAAAATTGTATTTATTACTTGTAACACTAGTTTTATACATTTTATACAATGTTATAAATCATGTTTAAAAAATTGTTTAATAACACAAAGAAATCAAAAAGGGAGATTACGATAATCAATTAAAATTACCTTGCTTAAGCCACTCGCAATGTTTGTCCTGTCTTTAAATTTGTTGTTTATAAACATAACCATGTACTTTACTTAGTTTAAGCCTGATACTTCACGGAGGCAACGAAGGCGATCACCTCCATGTCCCCTGATCATTGCCTTGGTGTCCTTGAACCGCTCCGGTAGAAACTTACAATGTCCTCATAGTGCCCTTTACCAAGGAGAAAATGCGCTGCACTTGCCCTTTCAAAATACAAAGCATACATGCCTGGCTAGTTAGTTGCCTTTATGGAGGCAACAAAGGCGATCGCCTCCATGTTACCTGGTCATTGCCTTGGTGCCTTTGAAATGCTTCAGTAGAAACATGTCCTCATAGGGTGCCCTTTACTAAGGAGAAAATGCCTTGGTGCCCTTGCCCTTTCCAAAAACAAAGCATCCAGGCCTAGCTAATTGGTTGCCTTCCTGTCGCCTGTAAGAATTTCCAGGTTTCACAAGCCCCCGCAAGGAACATGGTTTTTTATGTTCAGTACATTCGTTGTGGGTAGTGCTTAGGTGGGCTTGGGGACTCCAATCTCGGCTTCTGCAGCGGTGACACGTAGGACTTATGTCGAATGGAATACGCAGGATCACAATCTCTACCTGTTTTTAAAGGCAGTGGACACTATAGTGGTAGTTACTAAAAATAAGTATTAGCAAAAAACCTTTGGTAACGAGTAATGGAGAGCTGTTGATAGTATAAGACTAGTGAGAAACGTAGTTTTCCACAAATTTAATTTAGAGACCTCAGATTAGATTTTGAGGTCTCAAAATCGAGCATCCGAAAGCAAACAACTTCGTGTGACAAGGTTTTTTTTCTTCTTCATTGTTATCTTGAAACTACGACGACCTATTGAGCTCAAATTTTACAGATTTGTTATTTTTAGCATATGTTGAGATACACCTAGTGAGAAGACTGGTCTTTGATAATAAGCCATTTGCGAGTTAAATTTGAATAATGTCTGATACAATGCAGTTACAATGCACCCTTTACATTTGAATTCCTCAGACAATCAAGACAGTTGCTACGCCATGTGATTAGTAGTCTTGGTTCAGGACTCTCCTGGATTTGTCACAAGAGGTCGCGCTATCACCCCCAACACGCTAACAACCACGAACCGCTATCACAGGAGAGTCTTGGCACATTCGTTAAATCTCCCCCCCAAAATGAAGGGGGGGGGGGGCTCTGCGGGAAACGTACGCACGCGCATTATGTTTCCCCCGATTTTGGGGGGAGATTTAAGACTCTCCTGTGATAGCGGTTCTCGGGTAATAGCGGTTCGTTGTTGAAAGCGCGTTGGGGCGCGCCCTTTTGTGACAAATCCAGGAGAGTCTTGAACCAAGACTATGTGATTAGAGGCAAACTTTTGTATAGCAACCTCCAGAATGAGCAAACCATGGTACCATTGTGTCATACACATCCATTCAGAATTGTGTGTGGGTGTTCACCGGCTCTTACGTAACTACGCAAAAGCTTGTCCCTAATCACTTGGCGTAGCAACTGTCTCGATAGTCTGAGGAAATCAAATGTAAGCGGTGCATTGTAACTAAAGCGAGTCATTGTACCAGACATTATTCAAATTTAACACGCAAAATGGCTTATTACCAAAAGTGTCCAGTGTCTTTAAAGGGAAGGTACATGTTTGGTAATTTCTCAAAACAAATATTAACTTAAAAACTGACTTGGTAGTAGAGCTGTTGATATTATAACACATTGTGGGAAATGGTTCCCTCTGATGAAGGAATGTAGTTTTTGAGAAAGAGGTAATTTCTCACTAAAATATTAAAAGACTTCCAGCTAAAAGTATTTTATTCCAGCTGAAAGCACACAAATTCGTCCAACAAGGGTGTTTTTCTTTCATCATTTTCTCGCAACTTCGATGACCAAAAAATTTAGCCCAAATTTTCACAGGCTTGTTTTTTTACGATTATAATGGGATACACCAAGTGAGAATACTGGTCTTTGACAATTACCAAATGTGTTCAGTGCCTTTAACTGACCTTTCCGAGAATAGCAATCTCTCTGACGTCTGGAAATTGTGAAGATCAAAACAGTCATCGTAGCAATCACCCCTTGCAACTTTCTGCTCTTCAAGAAGCCACAATTGCTCGTCCTGAAGATGGTGTCTGGTGGGTATCTCTGCATGGTATGGGATGTAGGCAACTCTGTTGGTTTGCTCCTGAGAGTGGGCTTCAAGGAAGTAGGAGTGGTCTTGTCGATAGTGAGGCGGGTGTTGCTGATGGGAGCTGTTGACAACATCCAAGATATCCCTAGGATCCTGAGGAAAAGAATTTGGACGAAACTGAACATTGAGAAAATAGAATAGAAGGATTGCAATACACGTCATCGACCGCCATCTTTGATGTATTAACAAGGGAAAATTTCACTTGCAGGGCGTACACGCGTGCGCTTTTCCCTTGTTCATACATAAAAGATCGATGGTGGTCCATGATACTAATTGCAATCCATCTATTAGCCGTTGCAAAGTGCTTACCAACCAAAAGAACCTATGGTTGACTCTATCACAGTGCCAAGGTTGTACAGTATGATCCTTTTGTATGTATTCTGAAAGCAAAATTATCGTACTCAAAAGAGTCATCAATCGTACAACCCATAATATACATGTTACACGTTTACACACACTCACACACTCAGTTGACCCAAGTTGTTGCATTGCAGCATGTTTGAGTCAGGCTCTATGTCTGACACGCCACACGACTCTATCCTGAATACAGCTGATTAGCTCCTTGTTAACACGTTTAAAAGGCTATAATATAACTTAAGCCTTATGAAAAGTGTACAAGGCCTTGTGTACCTGAAAAATGGTACAAGGCCTTGTGTACTTGTCAAATTTTGCACGAAGAAAAGGGAACAAGGCTACAGCCTTGTCTACCTGAAAAGCATAAGCCAATTTTGCCCGAAAAAAAAGGGAACAAGGCTACCTGAAAAGTTTAAGCCTTGTGTACTTGTCAAATTTTCCCTAAAAAAGTGTACTAAGGCAAGCCTTGTGTACCAGAAAAAGTTTTGATACATGTGTATGCTCACCTGTTGTTGATAGATGTCATGGTAACCAGCCCTCCAATCAGGATGCCGGTTAGGTTGCTCAGTGTGCCAATCAGGACATCTGTTGGATTGCTCAGCTAGTCTCTCTCTCATCCCTGCTTCTCTCAAAGCATGGTGCCAACCGCTAGTAGACTCGGTCAGTCTTTCGTAAGAACGAGCCCGCCAATCTTGCTGACTGATCTCTTGCGAATCTCTCAACACGGTGGGTATTTTTTCGATAGCCCCAACCGTCCCGTCCTTGGTGACGCCCCACGTGTAGGTCGACTCGGATGGCCTGTTGCTTGTTAAGGCCTGCCAAACATTACCGGACTCTACTAGTTGATCCCTTGATGTCATTGACTCCCTAGTTTGCCCACTCTCCTCAGCCTTCCTAAGGAATGGCAGGGTATCGGTGATGCTGTCTACTGCCCTCTTGTGACAATCTGCTGTATAGGCTGCGTGTGTAGTAGTTGGCACCATGTGTATATCCTGAATGAGACAGAAATAGGGTAATTAATTTAAGGCTGAGTGATAGACACGGAGCAAGATCGTTTCCTCAGCTCACTCACGTCATATCAATCTTCTTGCCATGCCACACAAGGTAATTTAGGATCCATCTAAAGTTTACAGCATTTTTACGCTCATACAAAGTGTATGAAGGGTATCAGGGGGGGGTGTCAGGGCACTTCTTTAAAATTAATAATTTGGCTGTTTACTGTTTGGAAATTCTCCTGGAAAAAATAGCGAGTTGAAATTGAATTGGATTGAATTTGATGGTGCAAGTGTACAAGTTGGCACACTCCAGTCAGAGTATGTTATGATAAAGATATTGGACTATAGGACCATTGCAGATTTGTCTTTTGAAATAAGTGGTAAAATAACAACTATTTTGGTAAAAAGTTAAATGCATTTCACATGCTTGGTATCAAGGACAAAAAATAATTGTTTACTTTTAGTCTAAAAGCTTACCGATATGAAGTTCATACTTAACAGGGTCTATATACTTTGTGTAGGAAAAACAAAACAAAAGTCTACAGATTTACACTAAACTTACACAGTATGAAGATAATGATAGTAGAAAGCTTCCCTGAAAATATTACTAGCTGAGGTGCTGCAGTTTTTGAGAAAGGAGTAAAACAATGTCATGAAAATAATTTTGTTTCAGTGATCATGAGACGAAAATTATTTTAGCATTTAAAAACATATTTTCATGACAATGAAAACTACACACCTCAGCAACTAATATTTTAAGGTACGCTTTCTACTATCATTATCTTCAAGCAGTGTAAATTTAATGTAAATCTGTGGACATTGTGTTAGTACCCAAATCCTTTAAAGCTATTTTTATGTGAAAGAGTTCTTTCTATATTTTGCTATTCGAGATAAACCTTATCGGCTGCAGGACTCTTTACCTTGTAAGGCTGGTATTGCCTCAGGTCCAATCCTGTGCTCTCCTGGGACAAGGAGTACACTGCGGCCCCATGGACAGGTTCAGCTTCAGCAGAGTGGCCTGGGATGTAGGTCGATGGCGCTTCGTGGGGATGAGTCAAGGAATCTGATGAAGCTGGTTGATTTTCTCTTCTGGAAATATACACAACACAGGACTTGCATGATTTTGTATGGGTCAGATAATTCTTGGAGGCAACAGAGGCAGTCAGCACTAGCCCCTGGGGCAAATTTCATAGAGCTGCTTAAGCAAAAAATTTGCTAAAGCACGAAAATAGCTCGCTTATTACTGGCCAAATGTCATACCATATATTGCTTGTGACTGGTATTTAGCTGTTGTTTACTTTAGCATAACAATTGAGTTGAGTCTTGGCCGGTACTCTGATTTTACTAAGCGAGGATGTTTCTGCTTAAGCAAATTTGTTTGCTTAAGCAGCTCCATGAAATTGTGCTTGATGGCGGGACTGACAGTTACAGACGACAACAAGAGCAATGGCAATGTGACACCCAAGTGCAAACATCATCTGCCAAGAGTTTCCTTCCCTTAAAATATTACTTGCTGAGGTGTTGTAGCTTTTAAGAAATGAGTACCACAGTACAACTTCACAAAAAAAAACGTTTTCGGTCTCAGTGAGCCAAAAATTATTTTAGCTTGTACAACAGATTTATGCGGCTTTCCTGAAAACATTGCTGTGATTTTCAAAAACTTGAGGAATAATGAAGTGAGTGGGGATTCATGTCATGGTCAAAAACTGCAATTACAAAAGGTATCAAAACCCTTTAAAGACACTGGACACTATTGGTAATTGTCAAAGACTAGTCTTCTCACTTGGTGTATCTCAACATATGCATAAAATAACAAACCTGTGAAAATTTGAGCTCAATCAATCGTTGAAGTTGCGAGATAATAATGAAAGACAAAAACAACCTTGTCACACGAAGTTGTGTGCTTTCAGATGCTTGATTTCGAGACCTCAATTTCTAAATCTGAGGTCTTGAAATCAAATACGTGGGAAATTACTTCTTTCTCGAAAACTACAATACTTCAGAGGGAGCCGTTTCTCACAATGTTTATACCATTAACCTCTCCCATTACTCGTTACCAAGTAAGGTTTAATGCTAATAATTATTGTGAGTAATAACCAATAGTGTCCACTGCCTTTAAAGAATTCCGACATGGACTTCCAGTCAGTGTAGGATTTCTCTGAAGTTGGGGAAATAAGCAATTACTTCAGACACTTACCTTCCTTTGCAGTTAGAATCGCATCTACTCTAGATAGGGTGGAACTAGTGTCTCCTCCCGAGCTGACAGAGTGACAAATACTGGGAAAAAAGTATAACAAAATACAGAATGTGTGAAATAACAATAGAAGCTTCTTATTTAGCGCTCAATCCGTCACTCAGTGATGCTCAAGGCGCTTTAACAAACATTCATAAATACCTAAGACAGTTTATCCATTCTGGTTGGTCGAGAGGGCATCACGAGGGGTTGTTTGAACGAATGATATAACACCAGTAAAAGTGTTGAAACATGGGCGTGACACACGAGCTTGCACCTGTGCTTATAAGACAGTTTCTTCATTCCTATTGGTTGAGAGCAACGGCTGAAACAGTTGTGCCACATCGGCATTATTAAGGAGTTGTTTACCCAAGGGCGGCAGAGGGCTTTACCATTTCATAGCTGGAGGGGTGTTGTGTTGAAAGAAATCATTGAACAATTATAATTTTCGCATTTATTTTACTTTTTGACCAAAAAGTGTTGATGTTTTTGACCGAAAAGGTATTTATGAATGGGAATCAAAGAGTATTGAATCTGTTTTCAACTAGTGGTTTAAACCCGCTGAGGCCTGGTTCTTGATATTTTACCTCGACTTGTCTCGATAAAATTATCAAGAACCAGGCCTCATTGGGATTAAACCACTACTTGAAAACCTCTTCACCACACATTGATTCCCTTAGTATTTCCTGCAAAAAGGTTGGCTAGGTTTAAGTTTTGAGATCTATTCCTTTTACACACATGTAGCACCATGCAATATGCTGCCAATCAAACCAGGAACACCAGGGAGAACCCCTTCTCATTTTGATAAGTGCACTGGGTTCTTTTACATGTGTTAATGTACACACACGGAACGAACGGCTTTACGTCCCATCCAAAGGACGAAGCAATGGAACACCTGGGAATTAAACCCCTTGTCATTTTGATAAGTGCACCGGGTTCTTTTACACATGTGAATGTACACAACACACGAAACTAACTGCTTTTGTCCCATTTGAAGGACAAAGCAATGGTTAAGATTCTTGCTTAGAGACAAGTTTCACGACTGGGACTCAAACCCACACTCTGCTGATCAGAAACACCAAAGAAAAATTATGTTGTAAGCATAGAGTTTATATAAGAACTAGAGGGCGCACTTGCGATGCTGCTTGTACAAATGCGACGGGACCGCAAGATGACAAGCGCGCCATTCTGTACGCGCGTTGAATATGAAATACACGTTTGAGTTTTTTTATTGAACGCTCACGCGATGCTGTTTGTTTAACTTACAAAATGTGTGGTGAAGAGGTTTTCAACTAGTGGTTTAAACCCGCCGAGGCCTGGTTCTTGATAATTTGACCGAGCTGAATTCGAGGGTAAATTATCAAGGACCAGGCCTCGGCAGGTTTAAACCAGTAGTTTAAAACAGATACAACACACTTTGATTCTCATTCATAAATACCTTTTCCGTCACGCCCATATTTAAACACTTTTTACTGGTGTTATATCAGCCGTTTAAACACCCCACGTGATGCCCTCTCGACCAATCAGAATGGATAAACTGTCTTAGGTATTTATGAATAAGTTTTATAAACACCACAAACAACAAGCAAACAAACAACAACATACCTGTTTCTCTTTAGCATTTTCAATAAGTCCTCCTGCAGTTCTTTGAAATAACCTAAAGGAAAAAAAGACACAACACTTGAAAGATAATAACAAAAATAATAATGAGCCATTGGTATAAAGCGCAAATCACAATGAAGTCTCAAAGCTCTTTTGAAATGAAAGAGTGAAACCAGGAAAATACAGATGGAACTGTACTGCATACAATAAAAAATACAAGTTATTTCACAAAAAGTTGTGTCTTCAAATTAGACTTAAAGACACTGGACACTATTGGTAATTGTCA
>NW_022985806.1:0-20686 GCF_902459465.1 Asterias rubens
CTAGACATTAGGTGTTTGTGAACAAACACAAAGCTGTTCCGTGTTCTTTTGCTTTGATTATGTGTTAAAATTACCAAGGAGTCTATAACTGAAAAAAGTTTGAAAAATACTGTACAGTGTCTTGAGTTGCGGTGCCACTTCATGGGGTCACGGTAACCTAAGGCTAATCTCTAACGCCCAAGGAGTCTGTAACTGAAAAAAAAATAGAAAATCGGTTGTGTAGTTCTTGAGATATGGTGCCACTTCTGGTTGACCCGGAAGTAGAGGCCAATTTGGGGTCATGGATTTTCAAAGTTTATTTGTAATGCCTTAGGAGGATAAAACTGAACAAAAAGGATTGAAAATCGGTTGTATAGTACTTGGCGTATGGTCCCACTTCCGGTTCACCCGGACGTAGAGGCCAACATGGGGTCACGGGTTTTCACAGTCAATATTAATGTCAAGGAGTCTGTAAGTGAAAACAAATTGAAAATCGGTTGAGTAGTTCTTGAGATATGGTCCCACTTCCGGTTGACCCGGAAGTAGAGGTCAAGTTGAGGTCACGGTTTTTCCGAATTTTTCTCCTATCCCCAAGGAGTCTTATAACTACAAACAGTCGACATTGTTAAAGAAGAATGTCGTCTTCCTGTGATAATTTATCTCGGAATGTCGACATCCTAAAAGTAGGATGTCGTCTTCCTGTGATAATTTATACCGGGATGTCGACATCCTAAAAGTAGGATGTCGTCTTGCTGTGATAATTTATCTCGGTATGTCGACATCCTAAACGTCAGTTGTCATCTTCCTGTGATAATTTATCTCGAGAAGTCGACATTCTAAAAGAAGAATGTCGTCTTCCTGTGATAATTTATCTCGGAATGTCGATATCCCAAAAGTAGGATGTCGTCTTGCTGTGATAATTTATCTCGGGAAGTTGACATCCTAAAATTAGGATGTCGTCTTCCTGTGATAATTTATCTCAGGAAGTCGACATCCCGAAAGTAGGATTTTTGTTGTTGAAATGATTTTACTTGTATACGTTTTGTTATATAGTATTACATTTCCAACAATATTTACAATATTCATGGTCATAAACTACGTTAAACTAAAATAATGGACGAAACAAAATGTCCCACGTAAAACTCCATAAGGTTTGGAACATAATGGTCCCGCAAGTTCAAATACGCGCAAGCCTTGCTTAGTCTACACAGAAGGTAATAAATAATTTATTACAAGCAAATGCAATCGTACAATAATAGAAAACAAAAATTAAAAATCAATGCAAAACACATGTAGGGGATGGAGGGACCCATAAAAGCAAACCTTACCGAGTACGGACCCCCCTCCCCTTTTTTTCTAACGAAGAAAGCAATGTGAGCAATTCTATTTAGTGGTGTAATCTATGTAACGGCAAAACAACTCAAATTTGCAGGAAGAACAACACAAAAACAGTTAGCGTAAAATAAAACTTAACCAATAGTAAATGAAACAGATAAATAAAATACCAACGTCATAATAAACATAAAAGGGAACACTAGTTGTGTGATAAAAATAAATACTAGAGAAATGGGCCCCACAACTCTTGCTGGGAAAAAAAACCATGTCGAAATATACCATTGTTATCCATTAGAGACGTTTTGTAGTCACTTTGGTTGGGGAGTGAGGAATCTAGCAAAAATACACGAAAATCCCAATGCTGGGACATCAGTTTATACACCAGACAAATCTATTATATGGATATTCTTTGAATATTTTATTTTGTGCATAATATGGTCCGTGATTCATTGTCCGTTGAATATAAGTGGGCGGTGTGTATCGACAACAGACTTTTATCATTATGATCACCATCAGCCCCATGTATAATAAACCACAAACGACTGACGATTGCAATTTTGGTATTGTCATTGTTAAACTCCGGTTCCATTGTGTGCTGTCTGTTATCCTCCACACATAGATTTTCTTGTGAATAGTAGCTGTGTATGATTCATGGTTCGCTGAATATTGTGGCGATAACAAAACTTTTATCATTTTGAACTGAATGCTTGATTTATTACCCTCCACACATAGATTTCTTGTGAATAGTAGCTGTGTATGATTCATGGTTCGCTGAATAATGTGGCGAAAACAAACTTTAATCATTTTGAACTGAATGCTTGATTTATTACCTTCCACACATAGATTTTCTTGTGAATAGTAGCTGTGTATGATTCATGGTTTGCTGAATATTGTGGCAATAACAAACTTTTATCATTTTGAACTGAATGCTTGATTTATTATCTAGAGGTAAATGCTTGAGGCCAGTAGAGTATTGTGCACGTACACCATGTAGTTTTTGTTGGAAACCGTTTGCTAACAGCCATTTATGTTACCCTTTGAAATAAAATCAGAAAATTTATAAGTTTGCTTGTTGCATAAAATTAAATTGAAGATGATGCCTGAATTGATTTTTACAATCAGAGTTGGACTCTAGACTGACGTGTTGGACTCCTTGAACACTCCAAGTGGTTCAATAGGTAGTGCAATTCCAATACTTATGCTGATGTTCTCATGATGTCAGCATCAACAGGAAGTTCCAACCACTTTGTCCCCTTGTACAATTAAATATGCAAATATGGGTCACGTGGTTAATTAATTACGATTTTTAATTTTTTTGGGGGTCGGTGGTTTGATGTTTGATCTAGTACGATTTGATTTCACAGAACTCTTAACCACCAAACTCTGCGCTTATGATCACCATTTTCCGATTACTGTGTTTTTCAAACATCATCGTGTCATGCATGCACACAGGTTATGTTTGGCTAACAATTGAGAAAAAGAAAAGGCAACACTATTGATATAAAGATAAGAATCTAACTTAAAATATTTCAAAAAGAAATATTTTTTTAGTTTTGGGGGCTAAAAAAAAATTTTTCCCGTGCGCAGATTCGAACTCGCACGTATCAGTGAAGAAAGCGCGACTGATGTCCACTAGGCTACGAGGGCCAGCACAATAATCAAGGGTTTACATGTATTTATTTCAACAGAGGGGATTATAAATGATCCGGCGAAATAATTCTCGTGTCATGATTTTGCGAACATTGTCACTAAATATGAACTGCTAACGCCTTTAACTTAAGTAGGGGTTGAAATGTAGTATTTGATGCCTTTAGGGGTTTTTGACGAGGACGTCGTCGTCGTCAAAAACCCCTATTCAACTACGCACGTTCGTCCACGAAGAAAACACATCGGAGTCTAAATTTGACATTTTTTCACTCATTTCTCAAAAACTACAACACCACAGCAAGTAATATTTTATAACTGTTAAGTAGGGTTGAAATGCAGTATTAGATTGCCTTAAGGGGGTTTTGACGACGACGTCGATGTCGTCAAAAACCCTATCTAATTACGCACGTTCGTTTTAACGAAAACCCATGCACAGAGTAATTGGTCCAGAACGCGGTTAGAAAAACAAGGACAAATTTAACGCACGTTCTAACGAAAATCCCAAACCTCCGTACTTTGTGCGTGTACAGAGTAACGTGTCCAGAACGCGGGTAGAAAACAAAATAGTATAGACTCCTCTCAAGAAGTCAACAACTCATTGAGGTACATACTGTGTTGTATAACCAAAGCGAATGTTTCACAATAACATGAAAGTGACCTGCATCAAATTACAAATTAAAAGTTCAAATGAAGACCACGTGGTTAATTAATGAAGAATTTTTACACTTTTTTGTTAGAGTAAAACTTATGTTCTAAGCTTCAATTTGATATATGATTTAACTATTTTATCCTCATACTTTAGGAGTAGGGGCCTGAACAAAAACGCTGTACAAACGCTATGGGGTTTTAGGCGGAAACAAAGAATAAATATAACTGAAAAAAAGGTTTCAAAAAAGTTGTGTAGCTCTTGTTATAAGGTTTTACTTCCCGGTTGACCCGTAAGTAAAGGTCAACATGGGCCCACAGCTACCAAAGATTAATCTGCAATGCCAAGGAGTCTATAAAATCGGTTGTGTAGATCTTCATTTATAGTCCCACTTCCGGTTGACCCAGAAGTAGAGGTCAACTTGGGGTCACAGTTTTCCAAAGCTAATATTTATTGCCTAAGAGTCTACAACTGAAGTTTGAACATTAGCTTTGTACTTTTTTAGATATGGGTTCACTTCCGGTTGACCCGGAAGTAAAGGTCAACATGGGGTCAAAGTTGTTTCAAACTAATCTTGAATGCCCAAGGAGTCTATAACTGAACCAAAATTGATAATCTGTTGTATAGTTCTTGAGATATGGTCCCATTTCCGGTTGACCAGGAAGTAGGGGTCAACTTGAGGTCACGGTTTTTTAAAGTTAATATTTTATGCCTAAGGAGTTTATAACTGAAAATATTTGAAAATCTGCTGTATAGTTCTTGAGATATGGTGACACTTCCGGTTGACGGGGAAGTAGAGGTCAACTTGAGGTCACAGTTTTTTCAAATTAATCTCCAACCCCCAAGGAGTCTTTAAAAACAAACAGTTGAAAAGTCGGCCGTGAAGTTCTTGAGATATGATGCTGCAAAGATTTCCTAATTAATATGCAATGAGGGTCACTGGTGGTTAATTAATAAATAATTTTAATATGTTTTATGATAGGAATTAAGCTAAACATCCTAAAGCTTCCATTTGATATTATTTTACGTGTTTAAAAACACATAATTAATTTGTAGGATACTCCTTTATTTTCCTACTCCTGCCGATAGGGGGCGCTCTTATGAGACATTTCAATTGCACGATTTCTGCACCGTAATGTCTGTATCTGACTCTGTATTTGTATGTGTACGTCGCAGAGACCAAAACTGTCACAAAATGTCAAGCTATAATTTCCCCTATAGAACACGGCCCAGTTTTATGGCTCTGTCTGCTTCAACGAAACTCTGCCCATTTATTATACAACCACCATTCTCCGCTTACTGTGCAGGCGCTGAAATATCTGTACAATTAGTTCAAAGCAAAGATTACATATGATAAGTTTCCCCGCGCACAAGCAAAAATATCCCTGCTAAGCTGTGAAATATGCTTTAAGTAAGCGATAATATCCGCGCTTCTGATGTGTAAATTCTTTGCTTACGCAGTGAAGCAGAGTCAAATTGGACCAGATTCACAAGATTTCCCCTCATGTACTAACAATCTTTTTTGACTTTACATGTTTGAAGTGTAGGCCTTACTAAACCTACTTACAGGGCAAAATTACATGGTTCTCATGACCACCAAAGTCTGCGCTTCAATCACCATTTTCCGCTTTACTGTGATGTGCAAGCTTGGAAAATAATGTGCGAACTTGGAAGCACACAAACAAAAGAAATCCATGCTATAAGCAGTCTATTTTGCTTGACACAAACGCAGAATTCAATGCTTCTGCAGAGCACTGAATCTTTTTCATTATGCAAGTTCCCATCATGACTCGACTAGTCGCACCTCAAACCTGCCTACGACACTTGTCGAGATAAAATAAGGATTCTCAAGATTTGTACCGCTATGTGCCGCAAGGGCAATATTAATTATGTTGCGAATGGGTGTGACTAGTGAAATTTACTACTCGACTAGGCGCACTTCAAACCTAACTACGACACTTGTTGAGATAAAGTACGGATTCTCAAGATTTGTGCCGCTATGCCGCAAGGGCAATATAAGTTATGTTGCGAATATAAGCAACACAACTGGTTCACCAAACAGGTAGTCGGGACAAATTTTTAATTATGTTGCGAATGGGTGTGACTAGTGAAATTTACTACTCGACTAGTCGCACTTCAAACCTAACTATGACACTTGTCGAGATAAAGTACAGATTCTCAAGATTTGTGCCGCTATGCCGCAAGGGCAATATTAATTATGTTGCGAATAGTAGTAAGCAACACAACTGGTTCACCAAACAGGTAGTCGGGACAAATTTTGTAGTCGATGTGTGGACACGATTATAACGGAGTAGAGAAAAACAGTAGTCGCGACTCAAATAATAATTTGTAGTCGCGACTTTACCACTAAAGCACACTAGTCGCCCCTGCCTACTTTTGTCACAAGTAAAGCACGGTTTTTCCTGCGAATGCAAATCAAATTTTTAAGCACTGTTTTTGCAGTGCAAGTTTCGCAGGAGTTGAGCACAGTTAGTCAACTGTAGCAAATTTTTTGATGCGAATTGTGACGTGAAGAACACATTCCCTGCTAAGCTGTAAAATACGCTTAGCGTAAGCACAGTTCCCTGATTACGTAAGCGCTGCGATTCTTTCCTTTAAAAGCCATTGGCCCAGGACCAAACTACACAATAGCTTTTTAAACACAAAAAGCAGCTTAACCATGCCTCATGTTCAAGTTGTGAATCCAGGTATTCTGCTCAATTTCTGCAATTTTGTAAAGCAAAATGTTTTGCCTGTTTATTATAAGCAGCTCTATAAAATTGAGCCACTCAACCACCAGAGAAACGTCAGCATAATAAAATCTCTGCTTTTGTATTCCTGTCAAAGAGTTTTTGTTTGTCATGGTCTAATTTCCGAACGTAACGCGAAATACTGGAATTAGTTTAGGCAAATGGTCCCAGGCGCGAACAAGGTGACTTTACCCGTAAATAACTCCAAATCCCGGGCGGTCTATTTTCGTCGTCCACGCTCGTCGGCTGAAATGAACCCGGTCCACGACGCACCATGCTCAGGCTTGTCAAATTTTGGAAACAAGTTTAGACTTGTGCTAGTCGGTTACCGTAAGAAATCTATGTATATTGAACAAAAAAACGCAATAACACCGGTCGAAAATGGTATAAGGACTTGGTCAAGTTAACAGTTTTACAATTTTGACTATTCAAATCAAGTTTTACGCCGTACCCATGATCTTTGAAAAAACTTCCCCGGAAATACAGGTTTTTAAAAATAATTACACTGTTTCTATAAGTTCTGATGCTTTTAAAATGACCATCAATAAAATGCATCTTAATCTAAAGCAATTTTGGGAAGTGTACAACATGTAATTTAATTTTAATCGAATAAATTATGTTTTGGAAAGCTGGGTTTGTTTACACTTCAAGAGCCATTGTGTTTGTGCACAGACACAAAACGTGCATTACATGACGTCATGGTGACGTCGTCCAAAATTTTATGTCGGAAATCACATTAACAGGACCTGACTAGTGTATAGCTGAAAAAAGTTTCAGGATCGGCGGTCTAATTTTTGAGATATGGTGTTAACTTGGTTTGCTAATTAAATATTCACAAGCTTAATTAAGGCTTATTGATTAACAATGTTTAAATTTTTTACGATAAGAATTAAGCTTATGTTCTAAGCTTCAATTTGGTATAATAAACTCACTCTTTCGTATTATGGTTTAGGAGATTAGGCTGCCGCAAAAACGTGTACAAACACTATGGGATTTAGGGAGAAACAAAGAATAATAATAATAACTAGACATTAAGTGTTTGTGAACAAACACGAAGCTGTTCCTTGTTGTTTTGCTTGGATTATGTGCTTCATTGCCCAAGGAATATATAACTGAAAAACAGGTTTCAAAAAAGTTGTGTAGCTCTTGGTATTAGGTCACACTTCCCGGTTGACCCGCAAGTAAAGGTCAAAATGGGCCCACAGCTACCAAAGACTAATCTGCAATGCCAAGGAGTCTATAACTGAAAAAGTTAAAGCAATCGGTTGTGAAGATCTTGATATATAGTCCCACTTCCGGTTGACCCAGAAGTAGAGGTCAACATAGGGTCACAGTTTTCCAAAGTTAATATTTATTGCCTTAGAGTCTATAACTGAAGTTTCAACATTGGTTTTGTACTTCTTGAGATATGGGCCCACTTCCGGTCGACCCGGAAGTAAAGGTCAACATGGGGTCAAATGTGTTTCAAACTAATCTTGAATGTCCAAGGAGTCTATAACTGAAAAAAGTTTGAAAATCGGTTGTATATTTCTTGAGATATGGTCCCACTTCCGGTTGACCCGGAAGTAGAGGTCAACTTGAGGTCACGGTTTGTCAAAAGTTATATTTTATGCCTAAGGAGTTTATAACTGAAAAAATTTTTATAATCTGTTGTATAGTTCTTGAGATATGGTCCCACTTCCGGTCGACCCGGAAGTAGGGGTCAACTTGAGGTCACGATTTTTCAAAATTAATTTCCAATCCCCAAAGAGTCTTTAGCAACAAACAGTCTTAAAATCGGCTGTATACTTCTTGAGATATGGTGCTGCAAAGATTTTCTAATTTAATATGCAAATGAGGGTCATGTGGTTAATTAGTTACTAGTTGCCATTTTTCAAAAACAAATTAAAGATGCAAACATCACGACATCGTCTTCTCAGACTCTCCCCGAGAGTCCTCAACCCATACAGATCCGCAGTGTGTTGCAAGAGCCATAGAGATGTTTAAACATTGTAACGAAAGTGACTGCACCCAATTTATGAAGTACTACGTTGTACCCATGATGCCAAGATTCTAATTGATTAATTAATTAATAGACGAACATTGATTGCTTTTATGGACTGAAACAAATCTTATTAGAATCAGTGTGTTTTTCTACACATAATATGATATTTAGGAAACTAACAGATAAATTATTTCGAAGTTATTGTGTTTTTGACCAGTTTAAAGTATAGATTTGAAGAGCCATTGTGTTTGTGCACAGACACAAAACGTGCATTAAATGACGTCATGGTGACGTCGTCCAAAATTTTATGTCAGAAATCACCTTAACAGGACCTGACTAGTGTATAGCTGAAACAAGTTTCAGGATCGGCGGTCTACTTTTTGAGATATGGTGTTAACTAGGTTTGCTAATTAGATATTCATAAGCTTAATTAAGGCTTATTAATTAACAATTTTAATTTTTTTTTTGCGATAAGAATTAAGCTTATGTTCTAAGCTTCAATTTGGTATAATAAACTCACTCTTTCGTATTATGGTTTAGGAGATTAGGCTGCCACAAAAACGTGTACAAACACTATGGGATTTAGGGAGAAACAAAGAATAATAATAATAAAAACTAGACATTAAGTGTTTGTGAACAAACACGAAGCTGTTCCGTGATGTTTTGCTTGGATTATGTGCTTCATTGCCCAAGGAATATATAACTGGAAAAAAAAAGTTTCAAAAAAGTTGTGTAGCTCTTGGTATTAGGTCACACTTCCCGGTTGACCCACAAGTAAAAGTCAAAATGGGCCCACAGCTACCAAAGACTAATCTGCAATGCCAAGGAGTCTATAACTGAAAAAGTTAAAGCAATCGGTTGTGAAGATCTTGATATATAGTCCCACTTCCGGTTGACCCAGAAGTAGAGGTCAACATAGGGTAACAGTTTTCCAAAGTTTATATTTATTGCCTTAGAGTCTATAGCTGAAGTTTGAACATTGGCTTTGTACTTCTTGAGATATGGGCCCACTTCCGGTCGAACCGGAAGTAAAGGTCAACATGGGGTCAAATGTGTTTCAAACTAATCTTGAATGTCCAAGGAGTCTATAACAGAAAAAAGTTTGAAAATCGGTTGTATATTTCTTGAGATATGGTCCCACTTCCGGTTGACCCGGAAGTAGAGGTCAACTTGAGGTCAAGGTTTGTCAAAAGTTATATTTTATGTCTAGGGAGTTTATAACTGAAAAAAGTTTTATAATCTGCTGTATAGTTCTTGAGATATGGTCCCACTTCCGGTCGACCCGGAAGTAGGGGTCAACTTGAGGTCACGATTTTTCAAAATTAATCTCCAATCCCCAAAGAGTCTTTAGCAACAAACAGTCTTAAAATCGGCTGTATACTTCTTGAGATATGGTGCTGCAAAGATTTTCTAATTTAATATGCAAATGAGGGCCATGTGGTTAATTAGTTACTAGTTGCCATTTTTCAACAACAAATTAAAGATGCAAACATCACAACGTCGTCTTCTCAGACTCTCCCCGAGAGTCTTCAACACATACAGGTCTGCAGTGTGTTGCAAGAGCCATAGAGATGTCAAACCATTGCAATGAAAGTGACTACACCCAAATTATGAAGTACTACGTTGTACCCATGATGCCAAGATTCTAATTGATTAATTAATTAATAGACGAACATTGATTGCTTTTATGGACTGAAACAAATCTTATTAGAATCAGTGTATTTTTCTACACATAATATGATATTTAGGAAACTAACAAATAAATTATTTAGAAGTTATTGTGTTTTTGACCAGTTTAAAGTATAGATTTGAAGAGCCATTGTGTTTGTGCACAGACACAAAACGTGCATTACATGACGTTATGGTGACGTCGTCCAGAATTTTATTTCGGAAATCACATTAACAGGACCTGACTAGTGTATAGCTGAAAAAAGTTTCAGGATCGGCGGTCTACTTTTTGAGATATGGTGTTAACAAGGTTTGCTAATTAAATATTCACAAGCTTAATTAAGGATTATTAATTAACAATTTTTACATTTTTTACGATAAGAATTAAGCTTATGTTCTAAGCTTCAATTTGGTATAATAAACTCACTCTTTCGTATTATGGTTTAGGAGATTAGGCTGCCGCAAAAACGTGTACAAACACTATGGGATTTAGGGAGAAACAAAGAATAATAATAATAAAAACAATAAAAATCTAGACGAAAACAATACCTGTTCCGACGGACGGTCGGAACAGCTAATAATAAAAATCTCGACGAAAACAATAGCTGTTCCGACTGGATCGGAACAGCTAATAATAATAATAAAAATAATAAAAATCTCGACGAAAACAATAGCTGTTCCGACTGGATCGGAACAGCTAATAATGCATTTCTAGTTTGGTGATAGAAAAGCAAGCCATTAGTTATGTTGTTATCAAAACCATGCTTTATGAGTTTCTGCACTATTAGCTGAGTTTGACATCATGCCAGCCGACATCATTTTATATGTTTATGGCTCTATTGTAATCATTAAGAAATGCTGGTCAAAGTGTAATATCCTGGACATTTCATTAATTCGGATAAGTTTACAGGAGATTGTGTGACATGTATCAGAAAGGTGGGGCATTTTTAAACACAGCCCGAGGAAGTTGAGTTTTAAAAAGGTGTAATCAGATAAGTATGCAGAGTGGGCATTATATTCACAGCCTAATAAAAAAACCGGTTCTAAACCTACACGAGCAGTTATATCATACTTTCGCCTAACACTGATAGAAATTTACTTAGCGCAGAAATTAGGCAAGCTGAGGCAGTAGGGTATTTGTTCTGTGTAATAAGGGGGAAAACTATTTTTGAATGGGTATGAAAGAGTGGTGACCTAACTCAATCTTCGGTTCTTTAGTGCAGGGTCATGGCCGTGCGATAAAGGGCATCACGGTTCAGTTTAAAAAAAAATATACTTAAGACTCCTCGGTCCTCCTCTTCAATCTGTTCCTTACAAAAATTACAAATTTAAAATACGTACTTCAATATTACTCTATATTCTATAAAAGTGACTTACACTGCACATTGAGGGTGACTGATTGTGATTGAGGTGTTGCAGCTTCCTGTCCTGTTGTTTCACATCTAAACTGATGACCATTATCGTTCCTAGTTGGAGTGTATAGGAGAGTGCTAATAGTATCGGTTGTATCTCCATTGACACTTTCTGTCTCAGTATCACCAGAACGACTGGTCCCATCAATGGTCCAGTCTATTCCTACACGTGGTCTGGCACCAACGGCTGTACAGACAAGCGTTTGTTCCTCGCCAGCCATCACATCAACGGGTGAACTAGATGATCCATTTACTGTGATTGTCACATTTGTTACTTGAGCTGAAAAAAAAAAAAGTTTTTAAAGACGTTTTTAAATGAAGTGGTTGTAGCCATAAAGGAAAAACGGGAAATCAAAGCTGAATGTGATCACATTGGTAAAAATTAGTATTGGTGGTTGTTTATTAAATGAATCAATAAAGCTATCTTTGAGGAATCTTCTTGTATGATAGTTTTCCTGACAACATGCTAAGATGTTTATAATGACCTGTTAAATTTAATATTCGTAGTGATAATATTAGATTGATAAACAAACCTTCTACTGTCAATATCCCTGGTTTAGCAGGATCTCCACCAATCTGGCATGTATATGTCCCTTGATCTTCATACTCAACATTGTTGATGCGTAGATCTAACTGACCAGTCGCAAAATCAGCAACAAGCTCAAAGTTTGAATATTTGCCAGTAGTTTTTACCAAGGTTTCTTCTGAGGCAAAAACGCCATCTTCATCTATCCATACCCCGAAGGTGATTGCCGCACCAGACTGTGAGCCGCATTTGAGCAGTACATCATCAGTCTCTTTAACTGTGGTGTCAACTGGTCCATTGAAGTCACCGTTTACGAGACCTAAATGAAGTAAAAAACGAAACAATCAGCCACGAAAGGTTTTACAGATAATATAAAAAGGCGGATAAAGACAGGGGCCTGACAACCCGACTTTGAGGGTTAGCACATAATACAAAACATACGAACAAAAATGCCGACCTATCATTAATTTAGATTTTTTTGTTTTTAAGCAGATCGGCAGAACATTCTTGGTTTCTGATGTCCTTGTTGAAAATTTCAAGCAGGCAACGGAAAGGGGGGGGGGAATATATTGCTTTATGGTCTGATGACAGCCATCCCTTAATGCCGTTGTACTATACTATTTTTCTGTTACGTTACTTACCTCCTGGCCACCACATAATACAAATATACAGCAACCAAAAATGACACATAGCTGTAATCAAAAGAATCTGATGTAAGAGAAAGAAGGCCGTACAAGCCAGTCAGATTTCCCCTGTGGTGAATATTCAAGTTCTATGTGTTTTAAACGCGCCCAAAATGTTCAACGAAAATCATACAAGGAAGTAAAACCTAACGATTATTATGTGACCTTTAAACCAAGATTTGGATGAGTAATTTTGTTGATTGAATTTTCAATAAGTCTTTTTGAGGGTGGACACTTTTCATCGTTTCGGTAAAGGAGCTATAGGCACACGTAATAAACATTATGATTATCATGCAGCACAATGGCATTGTATCCATTGTTACCCCACTAACATTCTTAATAATTAGCGATTATTTTTCCCCCTTTATAAACTACACTTTCAATTTTTAATCTATTAATTTTGTGGAAAAAGACAACTGACGTGGGCCTACATTCTGCGAGAAATTAAAATATTTTAATATGTCCTTCCAATTAATGTTGTGCGTCGTCTCGCCCACATTGTTGGTACTGTCTATTAGATAAATAAAACATAAATTTTCTCAGCATGGAAAAAATGTCGCGAAATTTGACATGGACATCTTGTATTGATTCAACAAATTTGATATAAATGTGTGCAAATCCCAGGAGCCATCGGCAGTATTAAAAGTAGGCATACCGTGAAAATGTAATGATGTGGATGGACTAAAAAATTATAAGGATCGGTTCACAACTCCGTCCATTAATTTGAAAACTCGACATTACTTCTTACAACTCGACCAGACAAGCCCAAACCACCCTCTCGGCGGCAAAGTCTAAGACAAACAAACTATAACAGTTACTGTTGAACATTCTAGTGCTCCTTCTGCATCACGGTAGCTATTGAATGATCCCCACACCAGAACCATATTCCCTCGTCTTCAAAAGCCCGCCTCTACCAATCTGCTTACATTGTTAGTCCATTGCACTTGTCTTCGAGTCTATTATTCTGTGAATGATTTTTGACTCAACCTCCAACAAGTACATCGCAACTAGAATGACGTAAGGCGCGGTACAAAATGATTGATTAATTGATTCTTTGATTGATTGATTTGATTTTTAGCTCACTATTTTGTTATAAATGAGGTCTCGCATTCAAGCATCTGAAAGCGCAAAACTGTGCGACAAGGATGTTTTATCTTCCATTCATAAATACCCCAGACAGTTTCTCTACTCCTATTGGAGCGCGTCACGTGGGGGTGTTTAAACGAATGATAAAGACACAGCTGAAGCTGTTTTATACAGGCTGGCTTCCGCGTGTCGGGAGCGCGCGCGCAAGATTTTCACGCGGAACGCAGTTCATAGCTATTAGTAACGTACATCGCGTTATATAATATGTAAGCGCGCGCGCGTAATCTATTTATAAGCGCGGGCGCGTACACACAACCCAAACAGATTCTTCATTAAGTTTTTGAAAAACAATATTTCAAACCTCGAATTTTCAATTGTCAAAGTGTCTATAATTGTATTTTGTTTAACGTTTTTTAACAAAAGGGCATTTATGAATGGGAATACAAGAGTAGTGACTTGTTCTTAAACGTCCGTTTAACACCTTGCAGGGTCGTTGCCGTATGATAAAGGCCCTCGCCTTCGGCTCGGGCCTTTATCATACGGCAACGACCCTGCCGTTTTAGAACTCGTCGCTACACGTTTATTCCCTTATTATTCTCTACCAACTTCGACGACCAATTGAGGCTTTTTGAGCTCAAATTTTCACAGTTTTGTTGTTTGGGATACACCAAGTGAGCAGCAAAGGTATCCAGAAGTGCATAACAAGGTACGGTGGGTTAGCGTAAGTATCAATTTCAAAAGTCTATAAAAAACTACTAAAACCCCATGGGCCGGATCAAGGTTACCATGGGGCGTGTTCCTTAAACCACCCTCTTAAAAAAACGTGTAGTTGTCTCGGCCCACGTTTTCCGGATTTGTAGACCCTTCAAAATTTGGTAAACAAAATAAGTGAAACTGTCAGTATGTTTGCGCTGCAAAGTACGGATTTTGTTCATTAAATTTAGTGATTTTTCATTTTTGGATTGGACCCTCTAGTTGTGCAGTGGTGCCCGCCGGCCATGAGGGTCTAAGGTCAAATGAGTTGACGTTCCATATTTGACTTTCGAATGTCAAACAAGAACTATGTAATAGACAGTCGTATGAATGCCAATTTTAATACTGGTTTGACATCAAACCCCATTGGCCGGTCGCGGTCACATCGGTGTTTCACGTGTGTGATAATGGCGGCGTTGTGATGAGACGGGCTGCTTCATGAATCCAGAATTATGTCGTGCGCCCGAGATATATCTCGTGCGCACTAAGTCGTGCGCACAAGATAATTTAAATAGCACGAGATTTTTATTTTTTTTAAATGTCCCTTCAGGGGCTCCATACTATCACAATGTATTTTTATTTTATTTTTTAGTGTGGCATGGCAGGCCTTCACAGAGAATTTCTTAAAAAGTAAAATAGATCAACAATAACAGAATCCCACATACCCGATAGTAGAAGACCTACCAATGTCTCACGCATTAAATAAGGCGTGAGATTCTGTCGCTCACACAGTACGGGTACGCACCACCACTGACCTATATAATACTGTACGCACCGGGAGAAAGGTGAAGGTAAAACAGCGCCCTCTTGCTGCGCGATAACGCATTAGAAAATAATAACTGATTTTGTTTATAAAATGTTGGTACTCTTATTTTTCCTTTTGAATTTTGTTAATAAAAAATCCATAACTGTATAAATAAATAATATATCAAATTAAGTTAAAAATTAAATACGAATTGACTTTGAACAATATCAATTTTTAATGTTTTTGATTGAGGTAACAAATTTACTTCGACGAAATTATTTTGTTCGGATCGGAATTATGGGGGAGCGGCTTATGAAAAATAAAAAAGGCGGAAACTTGTGTGGTACTCGTCCGTCTAAAACAGTTGAAACTCGTCATACTTGTGGAATTTGTCACTTTATCAAGTCACTGCTGTGTATACTCCCTAAACCATACATTTTCTGCTAATGGAGATACAGATACTTGGATAATAGGGGAAGACTGAGTGGAGTATAATTAGAGTAGACAATACATAGAAATAAGTTAGAATTTCGGATCACAACTTCACGCTGTGTGCTAAAAAAAGGCGGAGCAAGCAGCGAAATACGGCCCAACCCGTACGTACCCACGACGTACACCACACACAGGATAAGCTGCATGTTGAATCAGTGTGCACAGTGTACAGGCAGTGTGGGACTGAATTTATCGTTACAATTCTGAATCGCCTGAAAAAGCTGTATCAAAACTTGCCGTCATCATCAATTTTGTGTAAGTGTAAGCTTTATTATTAATTAAACTTGAAGATGTTGAATACCTTCTTCTTGTCGTCAAATGAACATGATGAATGATGTCATTTTGTTTTGACCTTTTTTAATTTAGTTAGTTATCATTATTAATTATTATTATTTTGTTTGGAAAAGTTTCCGTATGGCGCCACCACTTTTTCATTCGAAATAAAATAATGTAGTATCTAATTTACCTGATTGATATATCCCTTTTTGTAAAAATGAGTGAAAAAGTGGTGGCGCCTTACGGAAAGTCATCCTTTTGTTTACTTATAATAATATAATATAATACTAGTAGTAGTTTGCTTTAGTTTAAAATGTAAAATTTTACTAGCTAAAATAATTTAAATATAATTTCTAAAATAATGTTCACTAAAATAATTGACTCAATTCAAATCCGAATTTTTGATTTAAACAATCTTCAATCTTCAATGTAGTTGCGATAACGTAACCCTCCTCTCGACGGCCGCCAGGCCGGAGGGTTACGAGACTGTTTCGAGCGGAAACGGTTGATCTGGTCCAACACGTACAATTTTGACAGCTAGTCACCAGATTTGCCCCATTTTTACCACTTTCAAAAATCATGACACAAATTCTGAGGGTACAAACTTAATCCGCAATGTCTAATGCAGCCTGCCATAATACTCAAAACAAAACACCATTGAGGAAATATTTCGAAGAAAAATGGACAAAAACTTACCAGAACCGGAGCGAAATTCACAGGTTCAAATGTCGAACCTGCGTGGGGAGGAGCTTCGGCTCTACGTGTGTGACGTGTAGTTCGTGGCAATGCGTAGGGTGCATTGTGTAGCCCGGCAACTGTGCACACATGTATGTGCGGTCATCAGGGCCCATATTAAAATAGGACAATGCACTGACTGTACATGATTGTGAATACAGTACTGTACACCAAGTACATGTACATGCATGTACATGTACATGTACTGTTGAACTACACGTCACACACGTAGAGCCAAAGCTCCGCCCCACGTGAATTTCGCTCCGGTTCTGGTAAGTTTTTGTCCATTTTTCTTCGAAATAATTCCTCAATGGTGTTTTGTTTTGATTATTATGGCAGGCTGCATTAGACATTGCGGATTAAGTTCGTACCCTCAGAATTTGTGTCATGATTTTTGAAAGTGGTAAAAATGGGGCAAATCTGGTGACTAGCTGTCAAAATTGTACGTGTTGGGCCAGATCAACCGTTTCCGCTCGAAACAGTCTCAAAACCCTCCGGCCTGGCGGCCGTCGGGAGGAGGGTTACGTTATCGCAACTATCTTCAATGTGGAATCCTTATTCAGCTATCTATAGCTATACTAGGATGGTGCAGAAGTGACGTCACAGGCAAAGTGCATAAGAAATAAGGTGAAGTTAAGGTGTCGACAAGACAAAAAAGACTGATAACAAAAGACGATAACTTAGGGTGCGTAAAAACTGACGGATGATTTAGAGGAGATGTGAGCCCACTGGTAGCCTCATCCCTCTAATAGCTGGTAGGGCAGTTTCCTTGAAGGCTGCTATTGAAGGAGACATTACAGTGGCTGCTGGGAGCTAGTAGTAGTCTAGTAGTAGGTTATTATGAGCTTTGCATTGGATTTGTTAAGGTTAATTGTTTATCATGTTTATTTAACGCTTTAATTAAGATTAGTTTAGGCCTACTCGATCGTAGTTGCGATAACGTAACCCTCCTCCCGACGGCCGCCAGGCCTGAGGGTTCAAGATTCTCTCGAGCTGCAAATGACAATCTGGTCCTACACGTATAATTTTGCGAGTCACCAGATTTGCCCCATTTTTACCACTTTCAAAAATCATGACACAAATTCTAAGGGCACGAACTTAATCCTCAATGTCTAATGAACAATTAAACACCATTGAGAAAATAACATGTTCCTTAACAGATTTCAATTGAAAAATAATTGGGATCATGTTGGCCCACCAACATATCAAAGGTCAAAGGTCATATGAAACTACACTACTGCCTATTTCAGGCGATTTTGCGTCGTCTAGAAATCCACGTGCCAATATGATCCCATTAAATTGTCTGCGTTTTATGATTATATAGATACTCAGAAACACATAAAAAGCAAAAACCAAATGGGATTTGAGTGGCGCTAACAAATATTACAGACCAAAGGTCACAATACGTGCCTGCATGTCATTTCTCTGCGCCAACGAGATCCCACGCACTGTGCACTTCAATTTGTTATAGGGATGCAAGCTCTTTCATGTGAATTTGTTTAATTCATGGGATCTTATAGGCGCATTGAGTTATGAGGCGTTGAAAATGGTACGAGGGCACTGTTCGTCAAAGGTTCAGGTGCGCGTAACATGACGCGCCAACGAGATCCCAAATCTTTCTTTTACTTTTGTTATAAGCCCAACTTATGAGGTTTCAAAAAAAAAATTCCTTTTGTTGGGATGACCTTGGCGCACATTTTTGTGTTTACAGGGAATGTACTATTCGTTTCACGAAGGCTTTTAGGCCGAAACTTTGATAACTGATAACTCCCAAACCAAAAGCGTCAGCAAACTAATATTTTGGATTTATTCGTTTGGTATGATAATGTATCACTCTAATTTTTTAGAAGAAGATCTGAGAACCCATGAATCACCACTTGATACATTCTTACAGGCAGGGACTCTTAAGCAGTCAACCATTCATCCAAGAGGTGTATCTACTGACTGGCGGGTCGGCAGTTATATCCTCGGATGAAAATCTCACATTATTATTTAATTCCTTTTTTGTTATCGTTATATTTAAACTAACAATTTATTGTCCTTTTTACCCAGCATTTTGCAGTAAAACAGACTCATCATGAGAGGGTTGTGGATGTCTACGTGGCTGGTTGGATGTGTAATGTGTGTTTGCTTTCCTCTAAGTAAGTGCTGTTAAACATTTATAATACCATTGATTTATTGGAGCAAAACGCTGTGAAACTTAAGAATCTAGATGGCAAGTTGACAATGGTTGTTGAAAAAAACACTGCAATGTGCTTTTCACTGCCTGGGAAACATTGTCTCAGGTTGTAGGTCGCAATACTTCAATCTTGTAAAATTGTCAAGTCAAAATAAAGTGCAAACAATTGCATACTGTACAAATGCATCGACTATGCTTGCATGAAATGCAGGAGACTTTGAATGTTGATACATGTACAGTACATGTACGTAATTCTTTGCGTTTTGAGTTTGAATCTTTTGAATATAGCCAGCCTAAAAGCAGGCTTGATGCTTCGTGGAACCAACAGAGGCCTCAATGCCTGTGGTGTAAAAAGTAAATAAACACAAACATTTAAACATTAATTTTGTGTAATACCTTCCATGCGTTTTACCCTACCTTTAAAACAGCATGGATGTACACGTACATGTAGAATCCTCTCTTTGTTGGCGTAGTTGCACAATGGGGAGTAAACAAAATGAGAACAATCAATCTTTGAGATCATCCCCACAGCAAGGGTCAACTCTGCTGGGAGGTGGGCTGTTTTGTGGTCAACTATTTATTGGAGGGCATGTGAAGCAGGACTGATCGTTTGTGTAGTTCGCTAATATTTAAAACTACAATGTACTCATGTACATGTAGAGGGTAAAGAGGAGAATACTCCAAAGACTACCAAGGCAATAGTGGGTATGACTTCTGGAAAATGTTTTGGTCAGATAGGATTACATGTAATTACAACTTCTTCTTTTTTTTTGGGGGGGTGAATTTTCTTTCAAGGAGTGCTTAGCTTTGATGGACCAGTCGATATGACAGTTAAAGAGACTGATAATGTACTGCTCACATGCGGCTCACAGTCTGGTGTGCCAATCACCTTCGGGGGATGGTCAGATGCTGAAGGAATTATTTCCTCAGGAGAACTCCAGATAAAAACTGCTGGCAAATATTCAAACTTTGAGCTTGTTGCTGATTATGCGATTGGTCAGTATAATCTACGCATCAACAATGCTGAGTATGAAGATCAAGGGACATATACATGCCAGATTGGTGGAGATCCTGCTAAACCAGGGATATTGACAGTAGAAGGTTTGTTTTTCTTTTAGGCCAAAAAAAAAAAAATACCAGTTAATCGTCCCCGCCCGCATCCTTTTTTGGGGCCGCATCCTTTTTTTTACTATTTACTATTTTTCAATTTACTATTTTTTTTTTTTTTTTTTTTTTAATCCATTTTTTCAAAAGGACTGGCCTAGGAGCTTTTCCCGAATCTAACTTGATGCTCTGGAACACTTGTAACCGTCTGTTTCATAAAACAATATTAGTGAATGCCTACCAGCAAATCTTAGTGTTATCCGACCCTGTTAGTGTTAGTGTTAACAGTAGGTCCTCATTAAAAAAATAGTAAATAGTAAATAGTAAGGCCCTCATCCTCCACTTTTTTGAAAAATCCGGACGATCAACTGGTATTTTTTGTTATTTGGCCTTTTATCTCTATCTTTCAAAATTTTTACCGGTCTTTGTGTAAAATCTATAGTATTGTTTTAATTTAAACTATCGTACTAGATGATTCCTTAAGATAAATGTCTGATTCATTTGAATATATTTTGACCATTGTTTTCCTGTTTATAGTTACTTGTATGTAAACGTCAAAACGTCTCTAAAAATGTGTTAAATTACAAAACTTTGAAGTTTCTATTTTGAAGCATAGCACTCGCCATTTTGCACATTGAGTAAATTTATTCAATTTGTGTGTTTGTTTGTTTGTTTCAGCTCAAGTA
>NW_022985807.1:0-20553 GCF_902459465.1 Asterias rubens
GTTTATGGTGTCGATCGAGGACTTCTCTTTGTTCTTCCATTGTTTGGACATAATGTTTTTTTCAGACGTCCCCATTGGTTTTGTACACGAAATCGAATCGATGACATGAAAATAAGTCAAAGGTCGCCATTACTGTGTACATTGTGCAAGATACATGGTAAATGTATGTCCGAATTCTGCCAGCACCACACACAGAAAAATAAGCTACTCGTTGGGCGCACTTAGGTTGGTGAAAGGACCTCAGAATTTTGAACCAAGGAAGGTGGAAGTTGTAAATAAGGGAATCAATGTGTGGTGAAGAGGTTTTCAACTAGTGGTTTAAACCCGCTGAGGCCTGGTTATTCGTCTCAGTAAAATTATCAAAAACCAGGTCTCGGCGGGTTTAAACCACTAGTTGAAAACCTATTCAACACACTTTGATTCCCATTCATAAATACCTTTTCGGTCAAAAACATCATCACTCTTTTGTCAAAAAGTAAAATAAATGCAAAAATTATAATTGTTCAATGATTTCTTTCAACACAACACCCCTCCAGCTATGAAATGGTAAGGCCCTCGGGTAAACAACTCCTTATAAGGAGAATGATGTGCGCGTCGCGCGTATCGCGTGATGTGGCACAACTGTCCCGGCCGTTGCTCTCAACCAAAAGGAATGAAGAAACTGTCTTATAAGCACATGTGCAAGCTTGCGTGTCATGCCCATGTTTCCACTTTTTACAGGTCATTATCAAAGGTTTAAACACCCCCACGTGACGCGCTCTCCACCAATAGGAATAGCGAAACTGTCTTAGGTATTTTGAGAATGTTTCTTATGATGACCATGCTATTTCAAAGAAAGTTGTCTTGTTGAGATTGTGCTCTATGGGCGGCTGTTTGCTGCATTTTAATCGCATGTTTAGAACTAAAAATACAACATGCAAACTTCAAGGGCGGTTGCGGGCAGTATGCGGAGTAATAGAGAGGGGCTGCAGGCGGTATGTATGCTAAAGGGTTAAAGACACTGGACACTGTTGGTAATTGTCAAAGACCAGTCTTCTCACAAAGAAGAACATTTTAGCTCAATTGGTTGTCGAAGTTGCGAGATAATAATGAAAGAAAAAACCCCCTTGTAACACGAAGTTGTTTGCTTTCAGATGACTGATTTCGAGACCTCAAAATCTAATTGTCTCTAAATTAAATTCATGGAAAATTACTTCTTTCTCAGAACTATGTTACTTCAGAGGGAGCCATTTCTCACAATGTTTTATACTACCAAAAGCTCCCCATTACTCATTACCAAGTAAGATTTTGTGATAAAAATTATTTTGAGTAACTACCAATAGTGTCCACTGCCTTTAACACATTAAAGTGAAACCGCAAACCATAGTTTTTAAGATTGCTTTTTTCTACACGTTAGGTTTGAAATAAAGTTTCCAAAAAAAAATCATCCTTATTTTTCTACCTTCTGCCCAGGTTGTAGTTAATACAAGCAGGACAGTAAATTTTTTTCAAAACTCAGAAGTCTCCCAAAAAAATCTACTCCTCACAGTCTAGCAAGACAGGAGTGCGTTTTGGCGACCCCAACCAAAGCCCAACCGACTCGACAAGTCGATTACTGGTTGGCCTGAACAGCATCGTCACCGCGCTCAACCAAACACGTGAAAAACGCTCAACCAATGACCAATGTTTCTGGTAGGGGTCGCCAAAACACACTCCAGTTCTCTGAAGAACAAACTCTACCTGGCAAGTAGACACACACATGGTGTTTCCACAAACAAAATATATATTGCTACCTCACCATGCAATGCCTCAAATCCCATAAACTCATGCTTACTTGTGCCATTTGAGTCTGGTTATCCCTGGCTACAAAGTGACGATAGCAACTTGGCTTGAACTGTAAGGTCTTGTCAGTGAATGGTTTGAGGACGGGTAGAGGTAGGGCAGAGGAATCCACCTCTGTCGACAGGTCAGGTCGTCGATGCTGGCGGATACGTGGGCTGAATCCAAGACACTCTGCAGGAGGAGGTTTATCCTGGTAGGAGGAGAAAGGAAGAGAAGGTTCATTTCAGATACATTTCAGGTTCTCATCTTGTTCTTGTTTATAAAAAAAAAAATTAAAAAAATAAAAAAAATAATTTTTTTTTTTTATACAGCGCTTTTTATATCACCGGAGGGCATCCCAAAGCTACCCCTGGTCACTGGGGCTTGATCATTCCTTAAACCATCTCAGCTCCCTGGTGGGGAGTGTGCAGCCTAATGTGCAACATCAATATGCGCTACTCGACTATAAATCAATCACAAGAACCATCTCTGCCCTCACAGGTACCCATTTACCCCTGGTAGGAGAAAGAGACACGTTGCTGCTGATTTGATGATTTCAAATGATACAGTACGGACTACTGAGGACATTTCATAAGTTTGGACTGGGTAAATTAGCCAAAGTTTGAAATATATTGAAATTTTAGCTCAAGTTTGGTTTTTGGTAAAACTTTTTAAAATATCCGCTATGCTGGCATGTTCAAAATTGTTTAGCTGATTTTATGGTTTCAAATGATACAGAACGGACTACTCAGGAAATGTCATCTGCATCTGAGGAGAGCAACTCACAGTTTCAGTGATGCTTGATTCCTCCATGCTTGACCGACTCTCCAACTCTGGACCAATCAGGACCTCCTCATCCCAAGCAACAGTTGCTGCTGTAACCCCGCCTAGCAACGAGATGCCCGCCTCATCTTCATCCGACTCTTCCTTCTCCTTTGTCGACGTGTCGTCCACTAGCCTGGTCGGGGAGGTGGGCAGAGGTGCTTGGCTCCGGGGTCGTAAACTTCCTGTCAAGTCCAGGTTTCTTCTTACAGGACTTTTGCAGGGTTTGACGGGTGATAAGTCTAGATAAAACAATAAGATCTTGACATGTTGAAAGTTATTTTAGCATGTACAAGCGTATTTAAAGGGTTTACGTACTTTTTTTCTAACACAAAACAGTAGTTAATATAGTCTCTCTGGAACACTTTGACCTTTGCCCTAGAAGACAAGGAGAGGTCAAACTGTTCCCAAAATAGGGTAGAAATATGGAACACTTTGCCCTTTGCCCTAGAGGACAAGGAGAGGTCAAACTGTGCCCAAAATGGGTAGAAATATGGAACACTTTGCCCTTTGCCCTAGAGAACAGTGAGAGGTTAAACTGTACCCAAAATAGGGTAGAAATATGGAACACTTTAAGTTGACCTTCCTTCAGAGAGGTTAAACTGTGCCCGAAATGGGTTAAAAACAGTTAAAATGTCTCGTGGTGGTGCAATGCATAGGTAGTGTGTGTGTGTATTGGTATAGCAGTTGACAGGGGAATCCCCAAACAAAGAGTCGCGTGTGGGAATGACGTTGCAGTTTTACTGAACGGTTGAAGGAAATAAATCCTATTGATCCGTTGAAGATGACGTTGAAGTATTATTAGTCAGGGTTATACATTGTATAAATTCCACCCGCATAGCCCATTGACTTATAAATATTATTTTCGTTGAACTATTATAACATCATAACTTTGGTCAGTTGTACGGTCATCATGTCTGCAGGAAAACATCATCGTTCGATAGCATCTTCAAGGGTTGAGCCAATGTGTAGCGGGTTGCGTTATCTGCGTCAACGAAACCAAACAGAGGACAGTTGTCCGCGATTAGTTCATTTATCTACACGATTAACGGAAAAATACGATGACCCAACAGTCTGTCAAAAGTCATGGGAAAAAGCTTGTATTTGGGTGGGAGTGTAACGGTTTGTTTATACAAAGGGTAAATAAACCAGCAGCCACGATTACAGGTGGTGGTGCAATGTGTGACGTCATGGGAGAGAATAGCTTTTAAGAGATAATCTCCGGGACTAAGCGGGCGAGTGCGAATGGCTATGAATGAGGAAGTTAATCCTTCAATCGATATGTATTGATCAATTCTCTCGATCAACTATACGTGGGCCCTATATATTACGTCTATCATAAGATGTGTTGCAATCTACCAAACTTTGCTTATACTTAGCTGTAGGTCTAAAACAAGAGAATACTATAATGAAACACACAATCTGATGAGACGGGCGTGTTATTAAAATGAGTTGGGGTGTTTATTTAATAATTTGTGTTTATCGGAGTATATTATCTCGTGAACATCTCAGAATACAGGACTAAGTTTACTTTCCGTACATCGGAGTACCAGGCAATACAAGATGAATGCAATGCAGATCATAAAGGAGGGTGCGTGGGGGTTTTTGTTCGATACATGTGCCAACATGACGTTAGTTTTGGTTAAATTTACTGTAAATATCGAGTATCTTACTCAGTCGATGGGCAATTGGCGGTGTATGTAAGTCAGACTGTTTTACGCAATGGAACGACTGTTCCAAAATTATCCGTTAAAGTCCATGGAGTGTTAACTATTCTCCCAAAACAGATTGAAGAAGCTAAGTTATCATTATCTTGTCCAACAAATTGTAAGTTCTTACATATCCAAGCTACATGTATGTATACACACACAAAGTAGGCGTACATACAGTTACATCCAATGAACACAACTTGTTTGTCCTCAAAACATCGTTGTAGCCTGCACACATACCAAGGAAGCAGGTTCAGTACCCTAGGTTTAATGAACTATCGATCGATGCCTCCCCTTCCTGCGAGAGTTGTGACTAGAGAGTATCACTCAGATAACTTATTTGCAAGTTTTTGTAGGCCCCCTGGACATCCATGCACAACACACGTTTTATAGAATAAAAAACCATCCCTCCTATAACTCTGTGTTTTTACATATCAAGGGAACGTTCAATTCGATTCTTTTGAATCGAATATTTCGGCAAAGTGAAATCTTTGAGGTTTCATTCCCAGTTTGTTAAGATAGAAAAAACACTCACACCAATATCGTACTACCATTCATTGCATTAAACTGCTTTATTACGACAGATCGATGGGAAAACAAGTACATCCCTTCGTTTAGTGTACAAACAAATCTAACCCGTACATTTACCAGTTTAGGCCTAGATTGTTTGTTTTCCACAAGTTTATCACAAAAAGTATTAATTAACTACTTGGTCCATCAAGACTCTTTTAGTTGTGCATCATTACGATTAACATGAGAAATAAACTCCCAAAAATCAGATGACATGCATGACGATCACACGTTTTTTGCACTTTATGTTTGTTGACGGTATCATAGTAAGTTCATTGATCTAAGCCTCTTTCTCAATACTTCTTAACCAAGTTGCACTAATAATGCTTGTTTTCGAAGTAAAAATACATTCGAGCATTAAACAATGATTTATACACGCACACAAACGACCGAGTTGTCACAAACCTTTACCCGCAACAAGGGAACCGTAAAACAAATTAACCATTGCGTCACTCATCAAGAGTCCCCGTTTGTCCTTTTAACAAGACATATACTATTTTGTACACACACAAGACAAGAGTTGCCAATGTTTGATGGAACCGGCTGTTAAAATTAATACGAAAACACCTTGTTTTCACTAAATGCAGTAGGCCCCACTACTTTCTCAGACAAAATTGACTTTGCCTTCGTATTGAGAGAACAAGTCTGGGTAATAAAACAAACCAAATGACTGGAACAAATAACGAATATCGAAACACATATTAATAACAATTTACAAACAATAAAGAGAGATTTTTCGTCCGAGTAGGGAGAAACTGTGGATAAAGCGCCTTCAGTCCATTTTAACCCCCATGGCCTCAATATCCAATAAGGTAATGACTATGTCTTGTCCTTGAGTCCTTTTCCCCGCAGATATACCGCCCTTTATTCTGCCTCATTCACCAATTAATTACTTGTTTGTTCTCCATCTTCTCATCAATTTTGAGTTTGTCTTTTGTGCTCCCATCCTCCTGTGGTGAAACCAGCCCCTTCACTCTAAACCTTGTCACAACCTTCTTTGTTTATCCCTTGCTTTTTCTGTGTGCTTTCATATCTTTCCACGTGACTGCTTCTGTCCTATACCTGATTACGTGTGTGTGTTGTATTTTCATTAGGCCTTCGAGCTAAGGTCGAAACGTCTGGTCACTAACTTTTGTGTTTTTACAAACATATTAAAATAAAACGAGAAACTAGAGAGAAAACGGGGGGAAAATGCACAAACACAGCAAATCAATACTTATCAATGACGAAATGAAGAATCACATTTATTGTCCCGCGCCATAGTTTCTGTATATTTATGGGCCTACATCGTTGCAATCACAAGTGCAGACACTTGGAAACCTCTCACAAAAATAGTCATTAAACAAAAAGTAAAAAACAAATTTAAACATAAAATAAACGACTGACAACCTATTTTTTAAACATTATGTGAACGATAAACAAGAACAAACAAAGAAAACGAGCTTAATATGAAATATTAATTAAAAAACTTGACGTTTTGAGCGTCACTGGGTGACAGATTTGTGCGCTATTATAAGAAGCCACTATTGGTAATATTATAAGTACTAGTAAGGGAAGCACGCCATAAAGGAAACTTAATGGACGTCAATCCTGCTTTTTTTCTGAGCTGTGAACTGCTGTACCATGCATGTCATGTCATGCTCGATCCAAATATGGCGGCCCCAGGGCGGGCTCCGTGACGTCACCCACAACAACAAAATAGACTTAAGCAAGTCCTTTATTAATACATTACACAAACTAATTGAATCGTAATTGAAACTAATTTAATTACAACAATACAACTAGAAGAAGAAAAAAATCTAAATCAAATTAACCTAGAAGTAAAAAACTTGAAAACGAAAAGCTTTATATAAAAAAAAAAATAATAATAATAAAAAAAAAAAACATATATATATATATATATTTAAAAAAATAATAATAAAAAAAAAAAATATATAAAAAAAAAAAATGAACACTTTAAAACTAAAAAGTAATTGTTTTTAAATAAAATTCTAAAAACAAAAAACTTCACGCTTAAAACACAAAACAAAACAACAACAACATAAACCATTACAAATCATAACATACTTCCACAAGTAAACTTTCACGTTTGCAACTTACACATACTTTACAATTAAGTTATAATAGTAGACAAGCTTGGGTTTTAAAATTCCAAAAGTCACTTTTTAAAGATGTAAAAATACATAAATATGGAAACAAATAAACAAATAAATAACGATACTAATCAATCAATCAATAAATCAATAAATTGTGTATGAATAAATCAATAATCAACTAAATAAATATAAAAATATATGAATAATATGAGTTTTTCGATCAAAACAAACAAATAATAGTAAACAAAAGTACGTGCGATGTGTTTCAAATGTTATCAACTTTGTTAGTATAAATGACGTAATACAACAAAACCTAGCATATTTTGGTAATTATTGCGTCACATCTCTGCTTTCGGTGTCTTTTTTCATATCTAAACAACAGATTACTGTTGTATACATTCAGAGTTTGTATGTGTTTAATTTTCTTAGCTAATGATTTTGAACTTAGAAGTTATTGTGCGGTAATTTTGTTATTTACAAGTAATTTTAAGATTTTTTCCTGTGACGAATGTCAGGAACTATTTTCGAGGTGTAAAAATCGTAACCGCCATCTAGCCCGCCATGTTGTTATCAAACCACAACAGTGGTGAATGCGGTAAAAATGTTTGCTCAAATCGACATTAAGCTTTTGCAGATATGCAAAGTCAGCATGTGCCTCAAATTGGCCACATGACTTCAACCTGACACCAAATACACCCTAAGAACCAAAATATATTTGGCGGTGATGTCAGAAACTTATATATATATTACGTCACGAAGGTGAATGAAGTTAAAGTGCAGAAATTCAACATGAAAGGAACTAACTAGACGGTGAAATTCAAAGATAATTTGGATATTCATGATCCGTCAGACATTCTTGGAAACTTTACACATTTTTGTGTTTGAAAGTCTTTTAGACACACTGTACACTGACCCTACACCTAAAGATCTCGTCCGCACTCCGCATAGTATAATTACTTTACTGTTCAGAGTTAAATTACTCCATACAATACATTCGATGCCAAGGATCATCTGACAGATGGGCGGGTTCTTTTTTTAGCCAAGTGCAACAACCCTACTACCAATTCTCAATATGACAGTTTGAAAATCAATGTGACCCCACACATTGCTGTGCCTGAGGGGAAAACAATCGTCAGAAACATGACATTTTGGGAGGTTTTTGAAAGAATTGACAAATTTGAATTAAAATAAAGATTAATTATGTTGCCCCTGCGCCATCGTTACTGCAAAAGCGAATACTGGTCAACACAAACGCTGGGACACGATAAGCAAGGTTCTCTACTTCAAAAGGTTCTTGCCTAGTCAATTCCACACTATTTAATTGGTATTTCCGCTCGTTGGTGTGATATTGTTTCCATTTTGATTGTTGGGAAGTCCTTATCAAGACTATGACGAGAAATTGTCACGTTCGTAGACGTAACGTTGACTTGGTACCATGGTTCGGCGGGACCTTTTCCCCCACGGTGCCGTGATAAAGAGCCCCCTACTTTAGGCACCCGCTTCGTCTTTTTATTTATGTCTCTTTATTCACTTAAATAATTATATTTTAAGTTAAATTTAAACAACAAACGGATAATAAACACAGAATCATTGGATAACAAATCAATACATATTGTTTATTTCTTTACCTTTATTTAAAACCATGCACGTAAGTATAATGAAATACTATAAGGAGGAACAGTTATGTAATATTACTTCTAACACAAACTACGATTGTATTCATTCAGTTGTTTGATCGTGGAGTCAATCAGTTTGGATAAGTTATCAAAAACCGCTGAATGAAATAGACGAGCAACGTCCTCTGGATCCTCTTTCCATCCGTTAAGGATGTCTTGAATCATTGAGTTTGGATCCTCCTCACTCGATTCAGTTATTCTTAGGAAAGAGATCATAACACAAAGAATGTCTAAAACAGTATCTACTTGAACAGACTCCTTCACTTTTTCGTAATGTTCATCTACATAATCGTAGAGTCGGCACTCCGGAGGCACTCCAAAAAATAAACATTCGTGTTCAGCTTGACTAGCCCAGTTCTCCTCGCATCCTTCACATGCACGTTGGGTTTGCTCGTAGTACGTGAAAAGGAGTATCTCGTTGGCGACGATTTTAGTCAGGATTATTTTGATCACCATTCTGAATGATGGGGAGTACTTCTTCGTGCCATAGCTCTCGATCGGAGAGGCAACCAACTCGTCCACAGCTGCAGCAAGGATATCAGACGGAGTTGAATCGACCATTCTTCTCTGCTCGCGCTGGACAGGCTTGGTGATTGTAGGAATGATCCACACACTCTCTCTGGTAATGACGTTGTAAAAGTAAGACCTTCCCTCCTTTGCGCTGAAAGATTCACGCCATCCTGCCTTGACTTGCTCGTGTGTAAGTGTTTTCACACAGTCAAATGGCCTGAACACAGACGGCGGGGAGTTAGGTGTTCCCGTCAACACACCGTCACAGTCTACATTAGGTATGACTACTTCAGCCATGGTTAAATGCGACAGATACCGTTTAGCAGAGGTTTCATTCTGTCTTAGCGTCGTAGTCTAAAAAAATTGCGGAATGAGTGTTAGAGATTGAAAACGATCACTTTTTATAAGTCCTTTTCAGCCATCTATGTTTAACCAACCGATCAGGAACTATTCTAACTCTTACATAACTCTCCTTAACACTTTACGTAACTACCCGTCCGGACTTGCCCTAACGTCACGCATGTGACTGACGTTTACGTAACATATCTCGTCCTGACTTGTCCTTGACGTCACAGGTCACTGACAACATGTCTCGTCTTGTCCTCTAAAGATCGCATACGGATCATACCTACACTGAGAGTACGTGGAAAATAAAGACCACGGCATCTAATAGAACTCAACTACCCCCCCCCCCCTTCCTCGACGTTTTGTCAGACGTTGTGGAATCGACTGGCTCGATCATTTTCACCTCGTGAAACTACAAACGAGTCGTCAATGTCTCGTTTATGCTAGCTACGTGGACATTCTTTCGGCGCTCCGTGATTTGCAATCACTCCCGCACCTCCCAAATGAGTGCGCACCTCCCAAATGAGTCAAACAATAACAGTTTGCCTCATTCACACTACCATGAGGAAGACTAATCATCACTGCGTGGCTCTTTCAAGATGATCGTTGTATCTTGAACACTACAATACCACTACAATACCACTTGTCCATCACTGCATGATCGACACTTCGTGACCTGATCACTCAGACTTTTACTCATTTTTCACTCGTGGACTTGCTTCTCATTCAAAATAATACTAACACTCGTTATCTTTGGGCGAAAATTGGGCGATGAAGACGAGCACAATTTACTGTTCAGAACATCAAGACCACATCGGCTCTATTCTGGTTGCACTCGAAAGTTTACATAGTTACAGTTATTAATACTGTGAATTCATTTATTTTGTACATAATGGTTTGATATCATTATGTCTTTATATGCTGGGCAAATCGTCCGAAAATAATATGTTCAAAAACTCCGGACGAGCTGTAAGAAAAGTGGACCATTTAATGATTTAACAAAGTCGATGAAAAAACAAATTAAGAATTTGAACCGATGCAAATCATAGAAAACATTGAACATGTGTTGATTTTGTTTTACCAAACAAATTATCCAAAGAAAACAAAAGAAGAGGAAAACGTACATGCTTAAACAAAACTGGGTTTTTGTTTAACTGAAAAGATGGTATAGACGGTAAACACACTTTTTCGTAAGTATGTACGGTGTGTGAGGGTGTAATTGTTTTATCGTGTGTAGTTTGTGATCTGGATGTTTGTGGTCTTTACAGTGTTGTACATTTTGCTAAGTTAGAGTTTAGTTAGAGCTTAGTTACAGTTTAGTAAGTGTCATCTTATGTTCTAAAATATTATGCAGTATTAGTTTGTTTGTTTTGTTTTTTAAGTGGGCTTTGAAGTTTGCAGGTTTGGAATTTAGTACTGTTTTCTTTAAGTTTTTTATTATTATTATTAATGTATTACGATAACAATTACTTGCATATATGTTATTATTAATGGTTTATTAAGTTTTCAAGTTTCGAGTTAGGTCTAGTATTCGTTTATCCTTCAAGTTTTATTTTGTAGCTTGAAATTTGTAATAGTAAACTTTTAAACAAAGTTTTACGATAGTTGTAGGTTGCAGTTTGAAGTCTTTAAGCTTTTAGCTGGTTAAATTGCTTGTTTTTTTTTGTTTTTTTTAGTTTCGAGTTCATTATGTTTTTCTTTTAGTTTTTTAGTTTGTAGTTTGTCTTTCAATTTTTGTCAGGTTGTAAGTTTTTTTTTAAGATTTGAGTTTAGTTTTCGTTTTCCCTTTAGTTTTTTTTTTTTTTTTTTTTTTTTTTTTTTTTTTTTTTTTTTTTTGTAGTTTGCAGTTTTTGGTAATGTTTTGTTTTTCTGGAATAGTTTGTAGGCTTAAGTTTTTAGACTTTTTATGTTTTTTTGTTTTGGGGTTTTTTTCTTTTGGTTTATAGTTTGCAGCTTGTGGATTGCAGTTTCAAAATTTTGAATTTAGTTTTACTTCTTCTTTTAGTTTTTATTTATTAATCTTTGTAGTTTGCAGTTTTCAGTACGTATTTTTTGTTGTTTGAAGTTTGTTTTTACAGCTTTAAACGCTATAGTTTTTAAGACTTGAGTGTTTTTTGTTTTCCGTTTTTTTTTTTCTTTAGTTTTTTTCTTCTGTAGTTTGCAGCTTTGCGGTTTTTTATGTTAGTTTATTGATGATAGTGTACAGTTTGTAGTTTGTAGTTAGTTTTTAGTTGTTTAGTTTTATAGTTTTTAAGTTTTGAGTTCAGTATTTTTCCAGGTTTGTTTGCATCAGTTTGAATTTGTAGCTTAAATTTCTTTGTTAGTTTGATAGTTTTTAAGCTTTGAGTTTAGTATTTTTGCTTTAGCTTTTACTTTGAGGTTTGCATTTTGATACTCTTTTTTGTTTTCAGTTTTCAGCTTTTAGCTTTTAGTATTTAGTTGTGAGAGGTTTGCAAGTGTCTGCGCTTTGAACCAACTGTTTTTGGGCTGCATCGATGATTTTTATACTGAACCTACACGTTTTACCATGATAATGTGATGTTTAGTTGAATATTCCTCATCATGTCGTTGACTATAGTATAGTCTTTCGTTGTATTACTGATTTTGTTTCATTTGTTTCTTTTTTAGTTTCTCGATAAACCTACACTTTAATATTTTTGTCTGTAAAATTGTGTACATGCCTTTTGAAAATTCATAATTTTAAATCACATTTTTGTTTATTGATTTGTTTTATGTTGCAGTCTTTGTACATGTTCGTTGTTGTTATACTTACGTTTCGTTTAATGTGTAGCGTTTGTTTATGTGTCCACATTATTCCTTAACTAAACGTCAGAAGCACGTCAAGCTAACTACTGATATAAATTTAAACAAAGTGATAAAACAATCACATACAAAAAAAAACGCTGGAACCAAACTCTTTTTTTTGTTACAACAATTAATAAGCACTCATGTGAATGATGATGATTAAGTTTCAACTGAGTTAAACCGGACACAACTTAGTGATGTATCTTGTGTTAGCAAAAAACAACAAACAGTGTCTTTCATTCGTAATGAAGGCGAAGTCAATTTTGTCTGAGAAAGTAGTGGGGCCTACTGCATTTACTGAAAACAAGGTGTTTTCGTATTAATTTTAACAGCCGGCTCCATCAAACATTGGCAACTCTTGTCTTGTTTGTGTACAAAATAGTATATGTCTTGTTAAAAGGACAAAAGGGGACTCTTGATGAGTGACGCAATGGTTAATTTGTTTTACGGTTCCCTTGTTGCGGGTAAAGGTTTGTGACAACTCAGTCGTTTGTGTGCGTGTATAAATCATTGTTTAATGCTCGAATGTATTTTTAGATCAATGAACTTACTACGATACCGTCAAAAAACATAAAGTGCAAAAAACGTGTGATCGTCATGCATGTCATCTGATTTTTGGGAGTTTATTTATCGTAATGATGCACAACTAAAAGAGTCTTGATGGACCAAGTAGTTAATTAATACTTTTTGTGATAAACTTGTGGAAAACAAACAATCTAGGCCTAAACTGGTAAATGTACGGGTTAGATTTGTTTGTACACTAAACGAAGGGATGTACTTGTTTTCCCATCGATCTGTCGTAATAAAGCAGTTTAATGCAATGAATGGTAGTACGATATTGGTGTGAGTGTTTTTTCTATCTTAACAAACTGGGAATGAAACCTCAAAGATTTCACTTTGCCGAAATATTCGATTCAAAAGAATCGAATTGAACGTTCCCTTGATATGTAAAAACACAGAGTTATAGGAGGGATGGTTTTTTATTCTATAAAACGTGTGTTGTGCATGGATGTCTAGGGGGCCTACAAAAACTTGCAAATAAGTTATCTGAGTGATACTCTCTAGTCACAACTCTCGCAGGAAGGGGAGGCATCGATCGATAGTTCATTAAACCTAGGGTACTGAACCTGCTTCCTTGGTATGTGTGCAGGCTACAACGATGTTTTGAGGACAAACAAGTTGTGTTCATTGGATGTAACTGTATGTACGCCTACTTTGTGTGTGTATACATACATGTAGCTTGGATATGTAAGAACTTACAATTTGTTGGACAAGATAATGATAACTTAGCTTCTTCAATCTGTTTTGGGAGAATAGTTAACACTCCATGGACTTTAACGGATAATTTTGGAACAGTCGTTCCATTGCGTAAAACAGTCTGACTTACATACACCGCCAATTGCCCATCGACTGAGTAAGATACTCGATATTTACAGTAAATTTAACCAAAACTAACGTCATGTTGGCACATGTATCGAACAAAAACCCCCACGCACCCTCCTTTATGATCTGCATTGCATTCATCTTGTATTGCCTGGTACTCCGATGTACGGAAAGTAAACTTAGTCCTGTATTCTGAGATGTTCACGAGATAATATACTCCGATAAACACAAATAATTAAATAAACACCCCAACTCATTTTAATAACACGCCCGTCTCATCAGATTGTGTGTTTCATTATAGTATTCTCTTGTTTTAGACCTACAGCTAAGTATAAGCAAAGTTCGGTAGATTGCAACACATCTTATGATAGATGTAATATATAGGGCCCACGTATAGTTGATCGAGAGAATTGATCAATACATATCGATTGAAGGATTAACTTCCTCATTCATAGCCATTCGCACTCGCCCGCTTAGTCCCGGAGATTATCTCTTAAAAGCTATTCTCTCCCATGACGTCACACATTGCACCACCACCTGTAATCGTGGCTGCTGGTTTATTTACCCTTTGTATAAACAAACCGTTACACTCCCACCCAAATACAAGCTTTTTCCCATGACTTTTGACAGACTGTTGGGTCATCGTATTTTTCCGTTAATCGTGTAGATAAATGAACTAATCGCGGACAACTGTCCTCTGTTTGGTTTCGTTGACGCAGATAACGCAACCCGCTACACATTGGCTCAACCCTTGAAGATGCTATCGAACGATGATGTTTTCCTGCAGACATGATGACCGTACAACTGACCAAAGTTATGATGTTATAATAGTTCAACGAAAATAATATTTATAAGTCAATGGGCTATGCGGGTGGAATTTATACAATGTATAACCCTGACTAATAATACTTCAACGTCATCTTCAACGGATCAATAGGATTTATTTCCTTCAACCGTTCAGTAAAACTGCAACGTCATTCCCACACGCGACTCTTTGTTTGGGGATTCCCCTGTCAACTGCTATACCAATACACACACACACTACCTATGCATTGCACCACCACGAGACATTTTAACTGTTTTTAACCCATTTCGGGCACAGTTTAACCTCTCTGAAGGAAGGTCAACTTAAAGTGTTCCATATTTCTACCCTATTTTGGGTACAGTTTAACCTCTCACTGTTCTCTAGGGCAAAGGGCAAAGTGTTCCATATTTCTACCCATTTTGGGCACAGTTTGACCTCTCCTTGTCCTCTAGGGCAAAGGGCAAAGTGTTCCATATTTCTACCCTATTTTGGGAACAGTTTGACCTCTCCTTGTCTTCTAGGGCAAAGGTCAAAGTGTTCCAGAGAGACTATATTAACTACTCAAAACACAATGTCAACAGGTTTACATTAAACTTACACAGTTTGAAGATAATGAAAGTATAAAGCTTCCCTTAAATTAATACTTACTGAGGTGCTGTAGTTTTTGAGAAATGAGTAAAACAATGTCTCAAAAATATGGTATGTTATGGTATAATATCATAACTGGTTAATATGTTAAAATAATGCTAAAATAATTTTAGTTACTCAAAAATTATTTTACTCATTTATCAAAAATTACAGCACCTCAGTATAAAGTCATATTCAAAGGGAAGCTTTCTACCATCATTATCTTCAAACCGTGTAAGTTTAAAGTAAATCTGTGCACATTTTGAAAAAGTACCGGAGTCCTTTAACACCGAGATCAAAATTAACTTACTCTCATTTCTCAAAAAGTACAGCACCTCAGCAAGTAATATTTAAGGGAAGTTTTCGACCACCATTATCTTCAAATCTGTAATGTAAATCTGTTGACATTGTGTTTGTGTCCTACAAAAAATACCCAAACCCTTTGAAGTGGAATTTAATCTACTGAGGTTTACGATAAGACATATCGGAGACATGTGTGTGTATGCGTTTTGTTACATTACTGGGCCAAATTTCATCGCGCTGCTTAGCGGCTGAACTTGTGCTTACTGTGCAGTTTCCATTTCATAGCGCTCTAGTGCTTTCGCACAAAAATAAATGACATCACAATGTATAATAGATGTTAAATTTACATCGGGATAAAGAATATTAATTTTGGTTTTTACCCATACACCGATGTGAAAGTACTCGGGAAAGTACTGAGTATACAGTGCTAAACATCACAATGTAAATCCACGGTAAATGCGCAATTACGTGGCCGCCCAATTTTTCTGCTAACCTGTGAAACACGCTTGTACCTTAGCAAATTTTTCTGCTACAGTAAGCACGAAAATTTGTTTACCGTTTTAAGCAGCGCTATGTAATTGGGCCCTGGTCCTTATCCCAAAATGAATCAATGACAAGAAATTTGAAATTAGAGATGTGTTACAAAATGGTTTTAAAAGCAGAAATCAAATCTTACCCGAGCGACTCAGGAAATGTTCTGTCTCGAGGGTTGTGCCTCTAAAAAGGATGAGAGAGGGAAAAAATTAATCATAATAACAATAATAATAATACCAAAGTCTTATATAGCGCACGTATCTACCAACAAGGTACTCAAGGCGCTTAGTATATACATACTTTTCGAAAGGTTATTAAAGGAACACGCTGCCTTGGATCGGTCGAGTTGGTTTTTGAAAAGCGTTTGAAATCGTTTGTCATGAAATGCAAGTGGTTAGATAGATAATTTAAAAGAAGAATATAATGATCCACACAAACATGCCTCAAAATTGCACAGTTTTCCATTTTCGTCGCAAAGAAACACAGTCGGCCATTTTGTGGAGTGAAAATTTTGACTCCATAAAATTACCAATTTGACTTTATTCAATGTTCTTATTGGTCCAGAAAATACACGAACGAAGAAGACACCCAAGTTTACGATACAACCTGGGAAGGCGAAACAATTTTTTTTTAACCGATCCATTAGGCTCCGCCCACGGTGACGTGTGAGCAAAAACAAGTGAGCCTCTCCAATGCCATTCTGCACAACTCTGCCGCGCACGCCAAGCATACGCGCACGCATGACGGACCTTATAGCGTCAGGCTTTTGGCTGTGCAATGGGTTGTGATTGGTCAATACGCATTAATAATAATAAATAATAAGACACATTTATATATAGCGCTCTTACACAAGGTACCACAGCACTTTACAAGAAACTTTACAATAAGCAAATAAATAATGGCACTGATAATGGGAAACAGTCAAAGCAGTCAGTCATTGAACAGGAAAGTTTTGAGATGTTTCTTGAAAACTGCAAGTGACTCAGCGGAACGAATTTGATGAGGGAGATGGTTCCAAAGGCGCGGAGCATGTGTGTAAAAAGCACGATCCCTAGCAGCGGAATGCACCTTTGGAACTGCCAAGAGTGTACTGTCTGAACCAGAGCGAAGGCCAGGTCTTCCAGGTTGGTAAATCTTGATGAGACGGTGAGATATGTAGGAGCGGTATTGTGAGAACATTTGTATACAATGGTGAGAACCTTGAAAACAATACGTTGATGGACTGGGAGCCAGTGAAGTTGATGGAGAAGTGGTGTGACGTGGTCGTATTTACGACACTTAAAAATCAGTTTGGCAGCCCGGTTTTAAGCGCACTGAAGACGTTTGGTATCAGATGATGAGATCCCATGTGCATGTAGCAATGAGTTAGAGCGGGGCTTAATGGACCGGTCTAATGTGAGCGAAGGAGAAGACGGAAATAGATGGTTAATTCTTACAGCGGTGGTTGATCTCTCTTGGCTCCGTAGAAGTCCCACATGAAGACAGCTTCCCCTACGCTAATCATCCCCAGATTGTCAGGAGAGAATGTCACCTGTTGGATCTTCTCGGAATGGCCGATAAACACCTGTTACAGACAGAAATAACAACTTTCAATGTTTATCTTTCAACATGAAAGCAAAGTTTTCCTTTGTTTTTTGGAAACCGCTCAAATGTTTTTATCCAGTATTCATAAATATCTAAGACAGTCTATCCATTCTGATTGGCCGAGAGGGCATCACATGGGGGTGTTTGAACGAATGATATAACACCAGTAAAAAGTGTTGAAACATGGGCGTGACACGCGAGCTTGCACCTGTGCTTATAAGACAGTTTCTTCATTTTTATTGGTCAAGTGCAACGGCTGCAACAGTTGGGTCACATTACGCGATACGCATAACGGCACATCAATCTCCTTATAAGGAGTTGTTTACCCGAGGGCCTTACCATTTCATAGCTGGAGGGGTGTTGAGTTGAAAGAAATCATTGAACAATTATAATTTTTGCATTTATTTTACCTTTTGACCAAAAAGTGTTGATGTTTTTTGACCGAAAAGGTATTTATGAATGGGAATCAAAGTGTGTTGAATCGGTTTTCAACTAGTGGTTTAAACCCGCCGAGGCCTGGTTCTTGATAGTTTACCTCGACTTCGTCTCGGTAAAATTATCAAGAACCAGGCCTCGGTGGGTTTAAACCACTAGTTGAAAACCTCTTCACCACACATTGATTCCCTTATAAATGAAGATGTATACAATAAAATTAACATGAGAAAATTGTTGAAATTGTCTGGCTTTTTATCCTATATACGTGTAAATGAAGATGTACATGTATACAATAAATCTAACATGTGAAAATTGTTAAAATTGTCTGGCTTTTTATCCTATATAAATGAAGATGTACATGTATACAATAAATCTAACATGTGGAAATTTGACACATTATCTGGCAAGTTTTTGTACTCTGAAAAAAGTAGGAATATTTCATTCATCGGGATCATAACTTTGAAGATGATTCTTTCATAAAAACATATAGGAAGCTTTTGAACAATGAAATGATTGCATTTTTAGTGAAACTAAACAGGAGTATTTGCAACCGGCATTGGGAGAGGCCGCCCCCCCCCCCCCCCGCCCCCTCCATCCCCCAAGCCTCACCCATCCCTCCTGCCCCGCTCAAGAACACACCAAGCCTTGAACTTTGCTCTTGAAGGAGTATGTAATGTAAGTCATGAACATGAATGACATATGGAAAGGTGTGCGGTAACACCATGTAATGACTATCTCTTAAAGACACTGGACACTATTGGTAATTGCCAAAGACCAATCTTCTCACGTTGTGTTTCTCCACATAATATGCATCAAATAACAAACATGTGAACATTTCGGACGTCGAAGTTGCGAGATACACGTAATAATGAAAGAAAAATCACCCTTGTCACATGGCGTTGTATCCTTTAGATGGATGATTTCGAGACCTCAAGTTCTTAGTCTGAGGTCTCGAAATCAAGTTTGTGGAAAATTACTTCTTTCTCGACAACTACTCCACTTCAGAGGGAGCCATTTCTCACCATGTTTTATACTACCAACCTCTCCCCATTACTAGTTACCAAGTAAGTTTTTATGCTAAAAATTATTTTGAGTAATTACCAATAGTGCCCACTGCATTTAATTACTTATTCCTAAAAAGCAACCTACAACTCTCGTTCTCCAATCATCATCTACCGACCACCTGAAATTCAATTCTGTCCTATCCCCCGCACTCGCTATGGAAATCGCTCCTTCTCAATCGCCACTCCCATTTTATGGAACAATCTTCCCGTCCACATTCACTTCTTAATCAGCGCTTAGAAACCTGGTATTAAGCGCTATATAAATGCATGTTGTTATTATTATTATTATTAATGAGGTGGGGTGGCTCTGAAAAGAACCGTTGGTTTCAACTCGACATTTCATTCAGTATGCTCTGATCATCTTCTGGAGAAAGCATGACTGACAAGAGAAAAATATAAAGTTTTATAGGAACCTTGCAAAAGGGCACCACAGCAAAAGCAGAGGGCACCAAGGCAATTGCTGTGGGTGCTGGGGGTTAATTCGAGGCTTGACAAACATTATTATAGCTCGATGACATGACATACCTGAAAGTTGATATCGAGCCTCATGTGGTAGTCCCATATTTTGATGATTTTATCTCCGGCCGAGGCCAGGTGGCGACCATCTGAACACACCTCCATGCTGGTTACTCCAGATCTGTGCATGTTGGACACCTGGTAAAAAGAGACACGACAAATTCATGTTACTTCATAGACCCATTGCATATGACGTCACACTCTAAAAAAGGAGGCAGATCATTGGACAATAGCTGTTTTTTGTGCGTAAAAACGTGTGAGTGACCTCAGCGTACCTGTAGCGGTTCGTGTTATGCAAGGGGGAGCTATTGATTTCTTACACAATACAGAACGCACCTCCAAACAAAGCGCATAATATTGGACGTCAACTCTCTTTTGTGCATGTTTGTATATGATTTTGACGCCCAAAATGACACCGAGGATTGGCACACGTGAGTATTCTGCACGTATTGCAAGGGGTCTATAATAATATAATACAATATACATGTACACTGTAATATAATATCAAAGTCATAAATAGCGCATGTACATGTATCTACAAACAAGGTACTCAAAGCCCTTAATAATAATAATAATAATAATAATAATAATAATAATAATAATAATAATAATAATAATAATAATAATAATAATAATAATAATAATAATAATAATAATAATAATAATACAAAGCGGCGCTATACAAAGAACAGAGCGCCTAACAAAGGGAGGGCAACACAAGAACAAAAGCAATACAAAAATGGACCAACGACAAGCCAAAAGATATATTTATATAGAAATATAATGTAGCTTGTTAAAGTGATGAATTCTGAGACCCAATTTAGCACCTTATAAGGGTTTACAAGGTGCTACATACATCTCATTCAACAGCTGACCCCTATTAATAATAATTTGGGGGGCTAATCAACCTTCCTCGCAGCTAAGAGCTGAATTGCGAAGGACGCGGCTACAACGTGTTTGACAAGCAGG
>NW_022985808.1:0-20685 GCF_902459465.1 Asterias rubens
AACTTCGACGACCGATTGAGCTGAAATTTTCACAGATTTGTTATTTTATGCTTATGTTGAGATACACCGACTGTGAAGACTAGTCTTTGACAATTACCAATAGTGTTCGGTGTCTTTAACAAAGAGCAGGATTAACACTGTGGGGAATTCAGGACCCAAGTTTTTTGTTGTTTTTTGGCCGAAGCATGTTGAAATGAAACTGGTTCTTCAGAACGTTTTCTACTTGTCATGGTTGGTGTTTATCTTGGTTTTAAAGGACTGCAATCTGGAACAATTTTTTTTATAAGTTAGCTCTTGATGTTTGAAAAAAATGAAATATAGAAACACTAAATTGGGGGGGGGGGGGGTGTATCGGCCAAAATGTGCAGGCTTCGGCACCCAAGTGCGCGGGTATTGACCCAATATGCTAGCTTGTGTGTGTTGCTAACTGTGAACATTGTTGCATACATTGCTGCTCTCTGAAACTAAGATTCAACCCAATATCCACTTTGTAACTAGGATCTCATGACACCATTGTGTGACGTTCACGGTGTTTATCACGTAGATTGAATGGGATTGAAATATAAAACTCAAAGTCTCTTTCACTCTCTTATAGCATTCGCTATGCTTTAAAAAAAAAATAATACATTTCACACACGTTGCTAAAGGATGCTAGACATCAATGTTTGGCTGGCCAAACTAATAACAGGAACAAAAAGAAGAAGCACTACACAGAAATGAAATTTAGGAATTCAGAATGTATTTTTGATAGCTATGTGACCTATGTTTACATTCAAACCGCCCTCTGTTGAAAAAACACTGCATACGTCATGTTTCGCCGGGCAAAAAGACGCGTAGTCATGGTAAGATTGCGTACACTTTCTAGCACGCTGCCAAAACACAAAGGTTTTGCCCGACGGTATGCGCGCGAATCATGTTATGGTTTTTGAGTGACGTCAGAGGTCACAGCGTCTATAAGCAGAACCTCTTTGGAACAATGCTCTTTATAAGGAGGGTTGCCTGTACTTAAAAACACAACCAATAAACCGAGAACCCAAGTTGAAGTGGGGTAGCAAAAGGCAGAATGTGCCAACAATCTCATCTTGTGGGGTGTCTGGAAACTGCATATTTGCATCACTTTTTTTCCCAATGATTGGAGAGACGTCTCACCTTGGTCACTACAGGAGGGTTATACCATTCCTCCTGTCTGTTACCTCCATTCCTACCTCATTAAACAAAACAAATTCAAGTGGTTGATTGTGCAAATGGAAATACACTAAACAAAGAAACAAACAAACAAACAAAACAACTTTCAATAGAGTTTCTCTGCACCGCAGCCACTGTATTGTGCTCATGAATATTTACAGATTTTATTTATGAGCTTCGTGCTTAGGGTTCAAATCAATATTCAAAGTGTAATCTCATTGGTGAAGGCGCCCAGCTTTGTCATTGTACAGTGGTTGTATTTGTGCATTCCTTTCTATGTGCACATGTATGTATTTTCATTCTTCTCAATCTAATGAATATTCGTTAACGTGCCCTCGCATCCTGGAGGGTTGTGATTGGACTAAAGTATACATGAATATTTAATTCGACAATGTCTCTGTACAGTCTGTTTCTGTACAGGTAGGTTGGCCTCTTCTCAATCTATTGAATATTCATGACCTTGTTTCTTTGAGGTTTGTGATTGGACTGAAGTATACATGAATATTTAATTATATACACAGAGTCCTTCCGAAACAGGGCGCTCCTGTGTAGATGGTGAAATTTTAATGAATGGATTATGATTTATAATGCATCAGGATTGATTCCTTGATGGTGTTTACCTTATTATGTTGAGGAAGGTAGACTGGCATTTAAACTTCAGCTGGGTTTTAAACTTAAGCTGACCAGATGCAAACTGAAATTCATTTGTGAATTTGCTTTGAATCAGGCCCTGTGAGTTTGTTTTTCACAATTTGAGTGTCATCCACTCATGCATAACATTTGGGGATCATAGCACTATACCCATATTGCAGGCTTAACACATCTCTTTTTAACTACCTAGTCCTATAAAACACGATGAACAAATCTGTTGCACATTGTAAATGTCAAACGTTGAATAAGTATAATTGCGTAAAGAACTTATTAAATGCTAGACTCGAACCCACAACCCATCTAGGCCCAATTTCATAAAGCCTGTAAGCAGTAAAACATGCTGAGCACAGCAAAAATAGTGCTAATATAAAACATAAACAGGTTACCAGCCAAAATTACATGAAGCTTACAATGTTGTAATGTGCTTAGCAAACTTAGCTTAGCAAATAAATTTGTCAAGCAAATTATTGTCTGCTTAACAGCTTTATGAAATTGGACCCTGAGCCTAAGCAACCTTTGCGTTGGTAGGTTGCCCACTTTTGCAAAGTCCCCCTTCCCAACCCCTACCACTGGGCCCAGTTAGAAGTTACAGTGAACTTGTAAAGCGAAGCCCAATATGATTGCATGTACATGTACACACTGCACTCTGCTGTAGAAGCCCCTCATAGTAAACACGATACTAATTAGTAATTAATGATGTGTGCAAACTATAGTTCCAACAGCTCCGATAGACAGTGCTAATTTATCATTCAAACTTTGCCAAAGTATCTTTGCGTTTTAATTATTCACACAAAGTAGTCATTGTTGGTTACGTGACACTCCTTTAGCACAAGAAAACTGGCCAAGGGACATTGCAAATAGTCCAGACAATTTTACTAATGTATGGCGGCCTTTCTGGATGGTGTATTGTTCAACCCACTGTCCTTCAGCAAGAAGTAAACTGAGATGTATACACAAGGAGTTGCTCCAAAAACACTGATTTATTAATGAGTGCTTGGTTTATTTAAATCAAGTCTTTTCACACTATTCAGATTAGAATCCCTGTTTGCATGGCTGTATTTATTAATTTATGATGATTCTGGAGTTTACGGTTTGCATACTTTATGAGCTGTAAATGAATGTGTTCCCTTGGAGACAGGGGCTACTTGTTGCTAGCGGGATCCCTTCTCATGCAAATTATCCCATGGTTTTTACAAGTTAAGCACAAAGGAGGTATGTTGGGCGGGACTGGGGAGTGGTAGTTGCCAGGGAAGGGAGGCTGTGCCAACATTAGTAGGCCATCGGGACACGCCAGGACCAGGATAGGGGAAGAAGTTTATCGGAGCCTGAGCAAAGCAGAGTTGTTCTAAGTCATCTTAGAAGGAATTGGCTTTGCAAGAATCTATCAAGACGTTCTCTTCCTTGTGTCTGGTCTGGAGTCTTTTGGAACATCCTTGCTGATTTCTGAGAGAGTTTGTCAACTGTCGGGATACTTCTGCAGAGTGTTTTGATATTTCACCACAAAAAAAAGAACTCCAGGGTTTGTCGTGCAGCAAGTCGTTCCTGCACAGCTCAATGTTGGCCTTGTTAGTGGAATTTGTGATCAAAATTCAGCCGCATCTCCTTGTTGGCCTTTGAAGTTTCAAGTCCGAGAATTTGTTGGCAACTGGAGATTGACTTGGGAGTCTTCGCTGGACTGTCACAAATACTGGGTATTTGCAATCGAGATCCCTAGACATCAAATAGCTGAATTTTGGTTCCTTTAGGATTCCGAACAATACCTGGTTGTGTTCTGGACACTCTGTGTACGTGTATTCTGGATTTATGGTCTTTGAAGAGCTCTCCTAGCAACATTTCTGTGGAGTGTGATATCAGATGGTGAGACTTTTAAAGCACTAAATTACCTGCTGTCGTAATTCGTTGAAGAATGCCCTCATCTTGTGATTTTTAGACTTGACTTTTTAAAATATCATTTGGGGCAAAAAAATGCCATAAGTCGTTGAAGATTGTACACAGTTCATGATTTCTTGACCTGACTATTAAAAATATCGTTGTGGTTATTGGATTATTACAATTCTTCTGGAGATATTATGGGAAAGCTTTTCAATTCAAACATGGATCGACCAAGGAATGGGAAGGAACGCCGACGGATTGTGCTAGCACCGACCACAGCCCAGCTGATTCAGGTTCAGGAACCCAACGTGTCTGGGTTGAAACTTGAGATCTGGTTGAATAAAGCGGGAGCTCAGCCTGGGGGGCAACAGGTAAGACCGTGACGGTTATATGCCCGATAATTCGGTTACACGTTTACATTTCAAAGCCATTGGACACTTTCGGTAAACAGTATTGTCCAAAGGCCCACACTTCATGTATCACAACTTATAATAAAATTACAAACCTGTGAAAATTTAGGCTCAATCGGTCACCGGAGTCGGGAGAAAATAGCAGGAAAACCCACCCTTGTTTCCGCACTTTACACCGTGTCATGACATGTGTTTACTATAAATCCGTAATTCTCGAAGTCGAGAACTGATAATTGTTTTAATGTTAGTAAAGCATTTCATTGAATAATATTTCAATAGAAGTCTTTTACCATGACCTTCTGTAAACCCTGTAAGTTATTTGTAAATCTCGAACATTTATTTTTGTTTTTGTTCCGACACTGTATAATGGCTTTAAAGGGCACATTTTCACAGAATTGGATTTTGCTAACAATTTACAGTTTGCTGGCAGTGTAGGCACTTTATGTAATCCACCATAAAAGTACATGAACTGAAAAACCTGTAGAGGTTTGGGATCGATCAGCCATCTGGGTCACAAGAAAAACACTAACTGAGCATAGGCCCTATGCTCAGTTAGCTGAGTGATAAACTCCCAAACGGTTTTATTTATTTCTCATCAGTTATGACATTTCAGACAGCAATATTTTAGGAGTTGATTTCTGCTATCATCAGACTGTGTGAGTTTTATGTTAATCTGTGATCAAACACAATTTTTTTTTCATACAAATTCTGTAATGTTCCCAAAGGTTTGGATAAACGTAACCAAATTCAATTGAAGATGCCGCGAAATGATGACAAGCTTCTGATCAATGGATGCACAACTCACAATCCCATGCAACAAATTATGCATATCATTCTTTAATTAGAAGGCTTGTAGTCTTTGTTATCTCGTTACTTTGCATTTAATTAAATGAAAGTAAAATTGAACAGAGAGTGTAATGCAGCAGTGTAACATTAACAATGATACTTGTGTTAATCTTGCAAGCCCTTACATGTTGAGTTTTTTTAGATTGGATGAATTTGTAAAAAGTGATGTCATGTCGTTAGCTAAAATAAACGTTATTGTTGAGTGTTTTTGCATTGTGGTACTCACTGCTGACACTTACATGTAGGATTCAAACTGTCTTTAGCCCCCAGGCTTGTGGGTGATCGAGAGGTAAAACATTTGCTCTGGCAATGCAAAGTTTGTGCGTTTGAATCCTACTTTTTCTAACACAAAACACAGTGTCCACAGATTTACATTAAACTTACACAGTTTGAAAATAATGATAATACAAAGCTTCCCTTAAAATATTTGTTGCTGAGGTGCTTTATTTTTTTAGAAATAAGTAAAACAATGTCATGAAAATACCTTTAAATTGATCAGTGAGACGAAAATTATTTTCATGACATTGTTTTATTCATTTCTCAAAAACTACAGCTCCTCAGCAAGTAATATTTTCAGGGAAGCTTTACTATCATTATCTTCAAACAGTGTAAGTTTAGTGTAAATCTGTAGACATTGTGTTTTTCATTCTACAAAAAGTACATAGACCCTTTTACATCTTTTGAATCATTGTTGCAAATTATGTATAGTAGTTGGAAAATTTGACTAGATAAGTCTTTTCAATGTTCAGATTTGAAAATAAATTATAAAAAGTTGGATTTTCAAAGCTAATTGATTTTATAGTACCTGCAAAAATTGATTAAAATTCAAAAAGTCTACGCGGTGGTTACACAATGAATGCCATTGTCCTTCCAGTTGTGTATAGTACTTGAAGGATAATTGGACTCAGAACGTGACAAATTGTAAGAGTGAGGGTCAGACAAGAAATGAATCTCGTCGGTTCAAGAGAGTTTACAAATATTGGCTGCTTTGAGTACTCTGGTTAAAAATACAAGTCCCCTAGTTGATGAGAGGACGCTGTTCTTGAATAAGAATCATAATTTGAATTTTATTGTCTGCATCATAAATATAACACAGAAATTTAGGTTGCATCGGCACATCATGGGTTTATCAAAACAAATACTTAAAGCCAGTGGACACTATTGGTAATTGTCAAAGACCAGTCTTCTCACTTGCTGTATCTTTATGCATAAAAAAAAAACTGAAAATTTGAGCTTGATTGGTTGTCGGAGTTGCGAGATAGGCCTAACTATGAAAGAAAAAAACACCCTTGTCACACGAAGTTGTGTGCTTTCAGATGCTTGATTTCGGGACCTCAAGTTCTAAACTTGAGGTCTCCAAATCAAATTCGTGGAAAATTACTTCTTTCTCGAAAACTACTCCACTTCAGAGGGAGCCCTTTCTCACAATGTTTTTTATACTACCAACCTCTCCCCAAAACTCGTTACCAAGTAAGGTTTTATGCTAATAATTATTTTGAGTAATTACCAATAGTGTCCACTGCTTTTAATTACAATACCTATACACAAAGTACTTGGATAAAACCGTTTTATAGAATGCTCCAGATCGCACATTAGGGCTTTTCAACCCAAGATAAACACTGAAGTAGAAAATATTCTGAAAACCTTGTTTCAATTTAGCATTCACTGGCCAATCTTCCAAAGTTTGTGCCCAGAATGCCCCACAGTTTTGAGCAATCTTAGGGAGGACCCTGATGCATTGTGACAAGAGGTCTAGTTTAAATCAAGAAGCTGCCATTATGAAGTGTAAAGCACATTGGTTGCTGTGGATTCAGTACATTTCTTGCTAGAGTATACACATGTACAGTGTAGTATTGGTTGCTATTGGTATGTTCACTGGTTGCTACGGGTATTAGCACACCGACTTTGAATGGCTTTCTTGTACAAATAAGACATCATCATGTGACGCACTGTAAACCAATTACAAGACAGAATCTCTGTACGAGGTAGGTCTGTATGCTTCGTTTTTAGAAGGGCAAGGGCACCAAGGCATAAGACATCATGTGATGCACTGCAAACCAATTACAAGACAGAATCTCTGTACGAGGTAGGTCTGTATGCTTCGTTTTTTAGAAGGGCAAGGGCACCAAGGCATAGTCTGAGTCCTAAACTTAGCTAATTCCTCGAATGGGCAAGGGCATTTTCTCTTCAGCACCTCTATATGAGGAATGGTAAACTTGTATTTGAAAATTTCAAGGGCACCAAGGCAGTGACTAGGGGCACTTGCCTCTGTTTCATTAGAGAAACCAAGCCTGTATTCCCCCCCCCAAAAAAAAAAAAAAAAAAAAAAATATATAGATATTCAGAAAATCTTGGTTAAACTACATTGATTGCTACGAGTTTAGCAGGTCGCGCAGCTTTTAGTTATAATATAAAACTTATCATGTGACGTGCTGTAAACCAATCACAAACATAAATCTTTGTACGAGCGTTATAATAAATCATCAATTGCAACCTGAAGTCAACCCAATTCCCCGAACGGTGACTGTGAAGGACAAAGCAAAAGCGCACGTTTCTACCTAAAAGTTACAGTCATAATGATGCCTGAGCTCAATCACAAACATTAGGCCAAGTAAAAAAAAAAAATACGAGTTGATCTTCTGGATTTTTCATAAAAGAGGAGGATGAATGCCTTTTTACTTTTTGTTATTTTATTTCTTTTGAAAGGTGGCCGCCAAGCATTTTAATTCAAACTGGCCATCAATTCTTCAGTTTAAGTCACCACTTACTTTATTCAGTTACAAGTTCTTACAAGATTAGTGACATGAGAAAAACACAAAACAAATTTTTGTGTAAAATTTAAAAAAAAGGATGCAGCATCAAAAAAGGAATGAGGGAGGGGACAATCAACTGGTATTTTTTTGTATGAGGCCTTAATGTACGTTTTCTGTGCAAACAAGTGAAGGTTTTCCCCCCTAGGGCGTTGATTTCATGCATGATTTGATCCTTATACAAGTTTTTTTTCAACATTCAAGGGGATTATGCAGTATCATCCATGCTCCAATTAAAAACATTATTCATTGTATGAAACGACCCCCTTTGGAGTATGTAATGTAGTTTTGGAGAAAGATGTAGTTTTGTTCACCCAAAAATTTGAGTAAAAAAAAAAAAAACATTAACAAAAGTTGCTGCAGTACACTGAAGGAGTATGGTTGATTCAAAATTTTAATTAGTTTTCATATAGCGCTTTTTAATGTGAATAGTCAGATCATAAAGGCCGAGTCACACTGCAGCGATAACGAAAACGCAAAGAGAACTCATTGTATTGGTTAAATTGCTCCACGCAGAATACGCCCACGCTCATTCAACCAATAGAATGGGTTCTCTGTGCGTCGTTATCATTATCATTCTCGTTATTGCTGCAGTGGGACCGGGCCTTAAGCCTTATTTTAATTTTGTTTTCAAAGGGAGGTTACTGACCTTAAAAACTTGCTTGATATTACAAAACATTATTAGAATTTTCATTCCCCAACATTTTTTGAATCTGAAAAAGACTTCAGCCTTGAAGCTTTTCTCAGGCATCTAAAAAGCAAACAATTCACTGTGATTTTTTTTTGTGTCTAAGTAATTTCTTGCCACTCGAAGTTGGAGACCAAATGAACATACAGATATAGGCCTAGAAAGGATTGCGGTAACACAATGTAATGACTTTCTCTAATGAGTTTGGGTGGTTCTGAAAAGAACCGTTGGTTTCAACTCTTGGAGTTGGGGTGGTTCTTTTCACAACCACCCCAACTCATTAGAGATACCGGTAGTCAGTACATGGTGTTACCGCCAACCTTTCTATATTGTATTTCCACCATGCAAAGTTTCAAATCCTACATACAGATTACTATTCCATAGTCTGAGAAACCTGATAAAAGGCCAATTCATAATGAAAAGCGTTAAAATCTGACATATCCGATGAAATTTGACAGTGTCAGTGTGTCTAGTACCAGTTTTTGTAACACAAACCACAATGTCCACAGATTTACATCAAACTTACACCGTTTGAAGATAATGATAGTAGAAAGCGTACCTAAAAAGTATTAATTGATTATTGCTGAGGTGCTGTAATTTTTGAAAAAATGAGTGAAACAATGTAATGAAAATACGTTTTTACAAGCTAAAATAATTTTCGTCTCATTATCACTGAGACGAAAAATTATTTTCATGACATTGTTTTACTCATTTCTCAAAAACTACAGAACTTCAGCAAGTAATATTTTAAGGGAAGCTTTCTACTATCATTATCTTCAAACTGTGTGAGTTTAATGTAAATCTGTGGACATTGTGTCTTTTTTCCTTCAAAAAGTACATTATTATAGACCCGTTAACATGAATATAATTACTTATGTTAACACCATAAAAACTATTAATTTTGGTTTTTACCCATACACCGATGTGTGTTAGCACTGTATACTCACTGTATCCCCGATGCAAATTTAACATCTAACATAAAAACTATTATGCAAACACTTCACAACAAGGGATGTTGACAGAAAATAAAGTCCATTGTCAAACAGTTATGTAATGGCATGGCATGAAGATGACCGCTCACGCAGAGCATTGACGTCTGTTCAGATCGCAGCTAGCGCCTTGACGTCACTGCATGAGGTACCATCACACTTGAATACAAAACAGCCGTAAAAAAGAGAGAAGGTTATTCACTGACGTAACCGTTTTGATTTTCAAGACAGCAGTAACGACTTCGCCAGTGAAACCCTAATAATATCACAGGAGTCTTTGAAACCACAACCTCAAAAACACATTCCCTCTATTTGGCCAAATAAAAAAAAATTCCAGTTGATCGTCAGGATTTTTCAAAAAAGAGGAGGTTGAGGGCCATATTATTTGTTATTTACTATTTTTTTTTTCAAGATGGCCGTTTAGTATTTCAAATCCAACAGGCCACCAATTCTTCAGTTTGAATCAACCGCAAACTTACTTTAAACCTATTAGTATTAGTTGCATGAGGACCTGTGTTAACACTAACACTACTACCACTAACATAACAGGGTCAGATAACACTAAACAGATTTTCTGGTATACTTAGGCATTCACTAATGTTGTTTTATGAAACAGACGGTTACAAGTGTTTGAGAGCATCACGTAAGATAAGATGAATTAAAAAAAAAAAAAAAAAAAAAAAAGATGCGGCCCCAAAAAAGGAAGTGGGCGGGGACGATCAACTGTTTTTTTAATTTGATTTGGCCTTATTCTGTCTTGGTGCAGGTAACCATTAACAAGCCCGAGTGCATTGTTATAACAAAACCCTAGGCTCATTATCTTGGCTTGTTGTGTACCCTTTACATAATAACACACACACACCAGCAGCAAAGTCTGGTATTTGTAGTCCCTTGTATGGAGTCCTGTTCATTAGTCTTTTGTACGTATAGTTTACAGTCTATTCAAGCTAGGGCTTCAATTGTACTGTTTTTTTGTATAGAATGGAGTCTGAAAATTTTACTCTAAAGAAAAAAAAAGCCAAGCTAGCTAGGTTGTTTAAACTGCAGGGTAACAATTGCCTTTAAAATACACAGATCAACGAAACGCATTAATCTTCGACATGTTGTTATTCCTGTCATCCGACACGAGTAATGTCTAAACAAATACAGTGGTTATAGATAGCCTGACATCTTCGCTGAATGTCCGTCGTCTCGTGGGACTGAAAAACAACAGAATTTGATTCTGTAGATGTCTGTCAGCGGCTGGCAAAGCCAGAAATTGATTCTCATGGCTCTAGTTTTCAAACACAGCTTACAAGTAAGAAGGCCATTCAAAACAAACTGTTGATGGTTTGTGTTTTAAAAACTGTTTTGGATTCAAACAGTTTTGGACTCAAATCCCACCTTATCGGTAGTTGTAGATTTGCTTTTTTGTGATTGTGAAATCACTCAAGTCTACTAAGCTTCACCCTATATAGCTTACATATGATGTACCGGTAAAGACTAAACATTATCAATAATCCCATGGATGTAGATGTCTGGTGCAATGAAGAAGAAAAGTTTTCCTCTAAACCTTCCCTCTTCCCATCTTTGACCTTTTCGTTCATTTCCTTTAGTCGAACTATATTAGAGCAAGGAACAGAACAAGCCTCTTCCTTCAAACCTTCTTTCTGTTACCTTCCTCTTGGTTCAACCTCTGCTTTTCCTGTGTACTGTCGTCTTTATCATCTACTTCCACTCGACTGCTTTTGTCTTGTACACCATTGAGTAGGCCCTGTACCTGTATGGTACAACGTAGATAGATAGATGATAGAGACGGTTATTCAGTGTTGCAAATATGAGTAATATGGTCATAATTATTGTAAATATAAAAGCGATAAAAAGGTGAAACTTTAAACAAAATGCAACATCTAGGTCCGGGGAGAAGCACAGCTTTTGTTCTCCAACCTATGATGAACAGACAGACCCAAAAAACCCAGACAGACATTAAAAATACAAGACAAAACTAACAGGACAAAACTAGCAGGTGTAAGACAGAAAATAAAGCCGTTACTATTTCTACCAAACAAAAATAACATCAGGTGTTGTCATGCAGCTTTTGAGAAAGTCTCTCCAAGGATCAAACCATCAGGGCCCAAATTTCATAGAGTTGCTCTAAAAGTAGAAAATATTTCTTGACAAATGTCTGCTAAGCAACAAGTAGCAGGATACCAGTCACATTGTGTACCTGTGAAATGGTATTGTAGCTGGTAACCTCGTAATTGTAAGCATAAATTTAGCTAGTTTTTGTGCCTCTATGAAATTGGGTCCAGGCTACTAACAATTTTGTTTTTGCAAAAAAACAAAAACAAGAACAACAGTCATATAGCTTCTAGCTATTGATGAGGCTTCGGGATGATGCTTGTTTTTTTGGTTTGTTTTATATGTTTGCAATTACCTACATGTTGTCGCTGTCTGATGTCATCAGTGTGGTCATAGCAACCATTGCCATTATCTTAGTATTTTTCTTCTCATTAGAGTGCAAGTACCAGCGTTGCTCAGAAGATTGCCATCTTAATGGCTTGCTGGATGGCCGGTTGGAGGCCAGTGAGTTTATTGTCAGTTTAAGACATGACTAAATAAGTAAACTGAATAAGTAAAGCCTCCTCACTGGGTGCAACAACTTTAATTAAAAAGTTCAAATGTTGACTTTGAGTCTGAATCAATGTCATCAAATATTGCATAAAATACATGGTGTATATTTAAATTTGTAAAAGATTTGAATAAGAAATAATTTCCCCTTTTTAAGCACTTTGTTTTGCAAATAGTGTGTTATTAAATATCAAAATCTCGAGGTAGACAATTTTTAATTTGAAACTTCCCTTGGATACTTACTTTTTGAAACGTATACAGGTAAATTTGATTACAAACGTCTGCATTCACTGTGAGGTAAGGATTCATGATTTGGCCAAAAACTTGTAGGGATACGGTTTCCTCCATCATAAATCTCATTTTTGGACGATAGTTGTTTAGCAATTACTAAACAACAATGCCCTTTGCTCTGAATAATGTTAAGCTTTGCTGCAAATATTACAGGCTCTCCTTGATCATTTGACCAAACACCTGAGACTTATTATTTCCCAAACATGTCCCAATCACTTCACCAATAATCTCCAAGTGATCCACTGAAGGAGTTTCAACCTTGAAGGGGATCAACTTAGGTACTGGAAGCATGGTCCAAGGTCCCTGTTTAAAAAAATTGCAAAGGGTTTTTGTATTTGTTTATTATAACAACGCTGGATGTACCTGTACATGTACTGCAGTTGCCATAAGGACCAGTTTAGCTTGTTATTTCACTATAGTCTGTCAGCTTTTTCACCAGTCAAAATTTCAAATGATATAGCAGGCCTTCAACTTCTGGGCACAACTTCTGGGCACATACATTTCCCTATACTGGTTTATAAGGGGCACTTCTATGAGAACAATGTAAGTTTGTACTGGAACTTTGCAAGGGGCACCATGGCAATTGTTGTGGGTGTCGTCGGTTATTTGCAAGGCCTGAAACAGGCCAGGCCTGTATGCTTCCTCTTTTTTGGAAAGGACAAGGGCAACAAAAAGGCATTTCCTCCTTGATAAAGGGCACCCTATGAGTATGACGAAATCTAGAGCTTTTCAAGGGCACCAACACAATGAACGGGGGGCATGGAGGCAATGGCCTCTGTTGCCTCCATGAAGTATCAGGCCTGAATAGGTATGCCAGCCTGACCCTCTTGGAGAGAGCTTTGACTGGTCCACAGGGCCAAATTTCATAAAGTCGTGAGCACACAAATTTGCTTAGCATGAAGTTTCTTTCTTGGTAAAAACAAGATTACCAACGAAATTTGCATTGGTTGCGTATTGCTTGATACTGGCATTAAGCTATTTTTTGCTTATCCTGAAAATTACGTTGAAATTTGGTTGGCAATCCTGTTTTTATTAAAGGAAGAAATTTCATGCTAAGCAAATTTGTGTGCTTACAGGCTTTATGAAATTGGGCACAGGTGTTTCAACTGGCATTTGGCCAGCGGCCAGCAGACAACTGGAGAAGGCTGTGAATAGCTTCGGTAAACATGGTGTAAACACTGAGGCTAAAAATGGAATCTCTGCCTGTTTGGAACACAATAGACTATGTACCATTACTGATGTGTATTGTGTCTGTCTTGTTATGACACCCGTCTTAACCATTTAGCCACTGGACCGCCCAGCCACCTAAAGCGATACACTGTATTATGCGGTAGGAGGAAACCTCGCTATAGCTTTTGTTTGTAGAAAATAAGTAACATCAAAATAAAACTAGGTAGTCAATAGTATGCCTACGCATTGGTGAATCCATCTAGTTGTTTATAGATCATTATTCATTTTTCTCTTCACAGTTGACTTGACGAAGCTAATGATGATGAAATAATTTAGCACTTACCCAACAAAACGCTTATTAGTAAACACAAAGGAAACTGTATTTATCGTTCACGGTGATATTGTCGAAAACTTATGCCTTCGCAAATAATCAGCATTGAGCCAGATAAAAGCCTTGAAAAGCTATTGTATCCATTTTATCATTATACAAAAATAATCGCCATAAATATTACCGTAGGGGTTTTTAGTGTTCCCCAATGAGGACTTGTACAAATATTACCGAAAGGGTCAAAAATTGTGCGTTTAATTATAAATAATAAGCCTTGGCTATCTTTAAAAAATTTGAACTACGATTTCAGTAAAGTTACTGCAAGAATCTTGAAAAGAAAAACAAAATTATTTTGGCAAACTCGGGCAGTGCAGGGACTAGAGGGTTAAGATGGTTCACAAGTTGTTGTTCGTTTGTTTAGATGATCTTCCTGTCAAGGGAACTCAGGCAAACTTCCACAAGGGAATATAATCAAAAACGCCAAGCTGGCAACAGCCAGTCTCTCACATACAAACATTGGATTAAAGGGTTTGGGTGCCTTTTCAAAATGTCCATAGATTTACATTAAACTTACAGGGTTTGAAGATAATGATAGTAGAAAGCTTCCCTTCAAATATTACTTACTGAGGTGCTGTAGTTTTTTAGAAATGAGTAAAACAATGTCATGATAATACGTCTGTAAATGATTAAAATAATTTTTGTCTCATGAGACGAAAATTATTTTCATGACATTGTTTTCCTCATTTTCCCAAAGCTTACAGCACCTCAGCAAATAATATTTTCAGGGAAGCTTTCTACTATCATTATCTTCAAACTCAAGTGTAAATCTGTGGACATTGTGTTTTAGGACAAATCAAGAAATTGTGATTACAAAAACTAGCTACAATTACAAGATTTATTTTATAATTGTAGTCTTTGTGATATTAGGGGTAGCTTGGTACTGTAGCAAGTTTTGAGTTGGGTGCTGCACTATTGTTTTTTTAATTTGACTAAATCAAGCATAGCCTGAATATGATGAACAACACTTGACTAGAGGAAATGAGGAACATGTGTTCCATACTTGTTGTGTGATATTTTCGTACAATGTACTTTTCACACAGGCGGGTTGTAATATTGTCTTTGATTAGCTGGATAGGTGACTGAAACATCAAATTTTGGCTAGCCTTCGCGAGCACTTAGCATTAGCCACAATGTACAATTATGGAAATGAAGGAAAAAAGGGGTTCATTTGACTGGTCTTTGTAATTTTTGTTTGATATTTTCAGACAATGTACTTGCACACAGGCAAGTGGTAATATACTGTCTTTGATCATGCTTTGATTAGCTGGGCAGGCGACTGAAACAGCAAGCTTTGACTAACAGCCTCTGCAAGCACTTTACACTGCCTGTGCAGTCGCTAATGTACCATCCTTGATTTAAGGAAATGAGGAACATGCGTTTCATTTGACTAGTCTTTGTAATTTTTGTGTAATATTTTCATACAATGTAGTTTTCTACACTAAGTGCTTTGAAATACTGTCATTACTATTTGACTAGCCCGCTGCACTCTTGTCATCAAGTCAGACTATTTCAAGTATTGTACAAGGCGACGATGTACACCCCTTGATCTAATCTTTGACGTAACGAGGAACGCGTGCTTCATATTTGATGAGGCTGATAATAATCTGCGAGTAGTGCAAAGCAGCAAGTGAATTTAACCATCCCATGTACATGGCATTGCTGCAGGGGAAGGGCATCGATGCACACTTCCATCCATCACTGCATGTATGTAGATAATGGAAGATTATTCAGCTAATGGAACATCTACTTCAAACTAACACAGATTGATCAAATACTGTTAAAAATACAAGTCAATTGTAGCTTATAACTTCATGGAGAGCCGGGTCCTTGGTCTATGATAATAAGGACGCCCACGCTGACACAAGCATCAGATCTTGCGATCGTCTTCTTGTCACGACTATATTTGAAGAAGTGTGGTTTATAAATGTCACCATTTGGGAATGTTAGCTTCCTATCTTGAAACCTTTGTTTGCTTGGATTTGGATGTTGGAGATGGTGTGACGTAAGTCGTGGTTGCAATTAGTCAGTGTACTGATGTCATGTTGTATCCCATGTTGTTTTATGTAATGTTGGTGCCATTAAACAATAATTATAATCATAGTTGTTTCAATATTTGTTTACACACACATTTTGATTAAAAAAAAAAAAAAAAAAAAACTCAACCCAAATATGCTGAAGAACAGAGTAACACCGTAAATGAACCAGCGACTTTAGGTTTCAAAAGGTCTCCAACACATTCAGTATTTTTTGATGGCTTTTCCTAGCTTAAAAAAAAACCCACTTTTCTTTGGAATGAATTCAATGATCTTGGCCAGCTGGGTATTTGGTCGTCTTCTCTTTTGTTGGATTGTTATATTTCTTTTTTATAAAAAACTGAATTTGATTTTCTGTTGTTTTCTACCCACAGCGCACAATTTTTGACATTTCAGTTTCTAAATTGCCTGAACTTCATATACATGTACCTCAATACACTACCAACCCACAATTTTTGACATTTACAATTCTGAATGGCCCCAAACTACTCGTTAATCTTCCCTTTTGGGAATCAAACTCCTAGAAATGACATACTGTCTTACCGCGCACCGACGCGTTTCACAGTAACGAGCACTAAACCCCAAGGAAACTACTTTAAGGGTACAGTTTGACTTCAATTATTGGATGAACAAAGAATTTAATTGACGAAAACAAGATTTGAACCCTCATTCTCCAACCTCTGCATCAGCATTAACATGCCCGTGCTCTACCGTCTAAGCTTTGGCGATTTTTCTATTTTGTAAATATATTGCAGGCCCGAATGCTTCAATGTTGAAAGGGCACTAAGGCATTTTCTCCTTGGTAAAGGGCACTCTATGACCAAATTGTACGTTTCTACTGGAGCATTTGAAAGAGAAGGGCACCAAGGCAATGGGCATTGAGGCAATTGCCTTTGTTGCCTCCTTGAAGAATCAGGCCTGACACAGTCCCTCACACAATAGGGGGGATCTGTCTTCTAATGGTGTCACCAATAATCTATTGTGAGTGATTACAATGTCAGTGACTAAAGTCAAATAGAGTGGGTGGAGATTGGCAGATGAAACAATACAAAGAAGACTTATTATTGAAAAGCTACATCCTTACGTCACAAAAACAAGAGTGGACCAGCTAAATTCTCTAGTGATGTCATAGAGCTTACACTCTGCTCAGTGAAGAGCGTAGTTTTTCACACTTTGTTATCAGTGACCAGGCATGGTCTGAATAGTGGTTAATTGGACAGTCTTCATAGAGCATCTATCCTGGGAATTGTTTGTCAGTTCGTATCTACTCTTCCCTCTTACACAACCTATAAAATCATTGCACTGGTCAGGGCTACCTCCATGGTCGTGTGTACTAGGGATTGAGCGTTGGGGATTGTGCGATGTAAACACTGAGTCGGATGCAGGCAAACGGAGATCGGAAATCTCCTGTACACTGTATCTCTTTTCTCCCAGAACTTGCTGTCTCGAAGTGGAATGACTGATAGTGTATCTGTACATTGTACAGTGGTGCCTTTTCTTAGGATGTGGCATCTTGCACGATAACAGAATCTCTTAGATGTACATTTCGTATTCCTTGGTGAACCACATGTAATATATCGCTGCAGCTTGGCTGAAGAGGAAATTAAGTACTGTGAAGAACAAGGTGTACATCTTCGTGATCGTTTCTGCAGTTTGTTTCTCCCTCATCTACTTTGCTGGTTGGTTTTGAATGGAAAAACCCAGAATAGAGCAACTCGCTTCATCTGGATTCTAACCGTGAAACCAAGGACATTCATGTAGAAAAGTGACCTCATTTAATCACTACACCATTATGTACACTGCTAGCCAAGAATTAAGAGAAGACAGCCATGGAAGATTGAGTTTTAGATGCGAGAGGAAAACCCTAGGAACTACCCAAAAGAAAACCCACACAATCACATCAGGACTTACAAGCCAACCCACGTAGTGCCCCCAGTGGGATTCAAGCAGGAACTCTAGAGGTGGAAGACGAGGAAAAGAGAGTTTTAGATGTTTGAGGAAAACCCTAGGAACTAACCAAAGGAAAACCCACACAATCACATCATCAGGACTGAAAATCCAACCCTACACTGTGCCCCCTGTGAATCCTAGAGGTTCCTCAAGAATCCTAGAGGTGGAAGGCAAGACAAAATACCATAAGTCAACCCGACCGCCCTGTGCACACTGTAAGAACCTGCAGGCTGTCCGTCATGATGAATAGAAAGGTACGACTCTACGTACCCGCGACCGACCCTCAGACCGGTAACCCCCAAAACAATTTACATCAACAAGATGGTCTCCGTTCCAAGAGGGGCTCTCATCATCATCTTGCAAGGAGATCCACTCTGCCTCGTGAAGGAGCAACTGGAGTCATCATCAAGGGGGTTATGGACAATCAATATGAGCCTTGGCGTTTGGTGAGATACTTATATTCAGTAAATTATTATGCTGATGCCTTCGCTCTGTAAGATTTGTAACAGGTGGAAGTGATAAGAAGAGACATAGATTTGGGATTTAGTATCGAGTATCGAAGTCTGATATAGTATCAAAGTCTTATATAGCGCACGTATATCTACCAAACAAGGTACTCAAGGCGCTGAGTATATACATGTACAAACTTTCAGAAAGATAGGTTATTGCAGTGATGAATTCTGAGACCCAATAATTTAGCACTTTATAAGGGTTTGCAAGGTGCTAAACAGCAGCCACAGCCAGGAACACCGGGGCGAACCCCTTCTCTTTTCAATAAGTGCACTGGGTTCTTTTACATGCGTTACACAACACATGGGACCAACGGCTTTACGTCCCATCCGAAGGACAAAGCAATGGTTAAGTGTCTTGCGTTTAAGGACATGAGTGTCACGGCTGGGGATTCGAACCAACACCCTGCTGATCAGAAACACTAGAGTTGAATTCGTTGCTCTTAACTGCTCGACACGACACTTTCTAGAAGGAATTTACAAATTGTATTGTGAACTATATTCTAACTTGAATGGGGAGCCAATATAGATTCTGTTGGATGGAGTTAACTAGTCTGCAGGCCTGTATGCTTCATTTTTAAAAGGGCAATCGGGCACATTCTAAATTTCTATAGGAGCATTTCAAGGGCATGAAGGCATTAACTACGAGGGGGCATGGAGGGCAATCGCCTCCGTTGCCTCCGTGAAGTATCTACGATTTTGTAACAGGTGGTTTAGTGACAAGAAGGGACTTTGATTTGGAATTCTAGAAGGGATTTATATTTGTGAACCATGTCTTGGAGATTTATAAGCTATTTGTAGGGTTGTTGTGCGTTGTAGATTTTAACCTTCATTCTATAGTATGTAAAGAATGAAGTTAAAAATCTACCTGTAACTTGAACGGGAAGGCAGAGTGTAGTTTCTGTAGGATGGGAGTTATATACCCACCCCAGTCTGTTATGTTCTAATGCATACGATGAAAGTCGTTCATTCCTTGCTTTTTCTGAGTGCTGTCTACCTCTTCCCCCTCTCTCCCTTTCTGTACATTTCTTTCCACAAGATTGCTTTTGTGACACCAGTATACCTGTTATGTCCTGTTTTGTGGTCATTCAGCCTTGGAGAAAGACCTTGCTAGGGTTGGAAACGTTAGGTAATTAACTACTTTTTGAATTCAGATGAAAGTCTGAAATTTCTCACTCCTGGCATGCCATCAGAGCATCCACAGCAAAGGATCTTTTTGTGTATAATTGCTTCTGAAGGACAACGGAACTTCCTGAAGTCTCAAGTTATTGATGCAAACAAATAGTCAGTGGCCACCTGATGATTAAACCCTTGCAGAGTTGTTATCATTAAACAGGCTAAAAGACAACACAAAAGACATAAACTGGTAATCTGTGTATCAAAATCAGTCAAATGGAAAGAGATGAAAATGGGAGGGAGGCAAGGATGGACCAATGCAGTGGCTGACAAAGAAGGCAGGGGGGGGGAAGGAATGGTTTGACCACAAGAGGTTGGAAATTCAAGGGAATAATCAAGGTAGGGGAAGAATATAAATTTAAAAAGTGAAGATGGAGATGATAGAGTTATTGGCTAAAATTTTTCCCATTTCTTTATGTCATGTATATGTTGTCTAGACTCTCTGCTGGCTTTCATGGCAACTACATAAAACTGAAAATTGAAGAAATTTTAATGAATGAAGCTGGCAACATTAGTTGTGTTGACTAGTGCAGGGATGAGAAATGCCAGAACTTGTTATGTCGCCATGTTAACAATCAGCTGCCATTTTCCCCATATAAATAAATCACCTGCTCTTTGATGAACTTCTCTATTGAGGATTCTGTTCCTAAAAGCTCTGTGAAATCTAAACCAAAGGGGCTGGCAAGATGTGGAAATACCATAATTCCAGCATACCTCATAAAATGTGTTTCAGACTTTTTCGCTAGCAACGTCTCTCAACCCTATTGTACAAGAAAAAGCTCTGTGAAATCTAAACCTCAGGGGTCAGCCAAAAAAATGTGGAATTACCATCATTTCAACGTATATACCTCCTAAAATTTGCAGCTAATGTTCTCTAATGACTCTCATAGACCCTGCTAACGTAAAGAAATAAAATAATAGTAATCAAGAAACAAACGAGGAGAACATAACTTAGGGTTTGTTCATTGTATATAAATCCCTGTAGTTCGTGTATGTATGCCTGCATATAGTTCAGACCAATTATCATCAGTATCATTGTTTTGCCGTTGTTGTTCGGTTTCACCACAAGCATTTAATTATCTGAGCAGGAACTGAGATGGGGGAAGG